>NC_061060.1:11640505-11874765 GCF_021917145.1 Hypomesus transpacificus | reverse complement strand
CCCATAACACATCTCTATACTTTCCAGTGAGTCATGAGCATCGGCTGTGGTTACAATATGGTCTAGCCAGGAAGTTGTGTGCCACGTTTCACTTATATAGGTAAAACTTGTATCAGGCAATAACGCTTGATATAATTAATTTAGTTTCATTACAGAACTGCTGCAGATGTTGTGCGAATAAACGCTTATCTGACATTTCAGCATTAAAATCACCCATGACATAGACACAACATGAACTATTGTCCTCTATGAAGGACTGAATAAAAGCTAACCTGTTCTGAAATTCATCCTCATGGTCATAGGATTCATATGGTGTGTACACATTTACAATAGTAAATTTATTTTCATTGTGATTAAACTCCAACCCAATAGCCCAGTCAACGTTAAGCCACACCACCTTTACCGTTGGGTCATATTTTATGTTCCACAGTATAGCTACACCACCAGCTATCCTCCCACAAACCATTCTCATGCTGAGATTGGTAGTGGACTCTCCAGCACTATGAAACATCTTGTGTAGGGAGTTCAATTTGTCCAGATCTTGCTTGGCCATCCAGGTTTCTTGAAGGCAGACAATGTCACTCTCGTCCAGCAATGTGTCCACCACCAAACGTCTTGATCTATCAGCAGCAGTATGTCCTACTCGGAGGCCACGAGCGTTGTAGGATACAACCCGCATTAATGATCTACCACGGACCCATCAGGGCAGCTGGCCGGTGTGTCTGTCTCCCTGGTCTCTACATATAGGCCTACATTCATCCCAGCATCATGACTGAGCTGAAGCTCGGTACCCTGAGAGTGGGGGGTATGCTCTGGTCGAGCTTTTTTGAAAGTATAGACCAAGGGTAATTACCACACCACAACTGTCCCACCATTACCCATAGGTGGCGCTACATTCCACGCCCTAAAGCACAAAGGCTTTCTGGAATGGATAGGCTAACCAAGCCCCCTCCCTTCACTCCTTGGGTTGAAATAAAGGCCCTTGTGGATCTTGATGGTATTATATTTTAGATTTGGTATCCCATTGGTAATTCTGCAGCATAGATTTTTCTATACAGTTCCAATTTGTCAAGAATATACATTTTTCAATGGTTCGCAATGTTTGGAGGAATCCGCCATTACTGCTTGCAGTTATATTTATTAGGATTCCTCCGTCAGGAGGAAACCTATTGTTATTGTTAGTTTTATTATTATTATTATTCTTGTTCCATGGAAGTCAATGGCAGCCCCTAGAACCCTTCGACAACTTTTTGTGAAATTTGTCACACTCATTAAGGACAGTTGATTCTATACCTACACCAAGTTTCATGTCTCCCATTAGACCACTCCAGCGCCACCAACGGGTCAAAGTTGGACTTGTGTTTACACACGCAACTTTTGAACCGTATGACCGATTTTCAAAAATGAGGTACCTTTGGATTCACTGGATCAAGCCGAGTTCAATGCACACCATGGCGTCAATTTCCGGTTATATAGATTTTCCGCTATTTCCGGTTTTATCAAAAACCTTTGAAAGCCTACTCCTCCTACAATTTTTGTCATATCTTTTTCAAAGTTACCAGAGATGATCTTCAGACCAAGCCTCACAAAAGTTATCGAAAATAATTTTGATCCTCACAACCGTTTGTCCGTTACAGCCAATCAAATTCATCAGAAAAGCCGCCAAACAGGATGTGAAGTCATGTCTCAGCAAATCTTTGAGATATCAACACGAAACTTGGTATATTGATGGAAGACACTACAACATGTTACCGTGTGCAAAGGCAACTTCATATCTCCAAAAATGATTGATATAAAGCAAATTGAACTTATCGCTAACGCTAAAATAATGCTTTACACATCAGCCAGTCAAAAACTGATACTCTGATTCAATCACAAGTTCATATGAAGACTCTTGAGAATGTTTATAACACAAATCTGTGAAAAAGTTGACTGTAAGATCAAAGGTCGATTTTTGGTGAACATTTGAAACATGCTTGCTTGGCTAATTTCTAGCCAAATTTCCAATGAATGTCTCCCCTCCTCCTGCCCGCGCGTGCTCCACATCCTCACACACTCAGCCTTAACTTACACACGCACGGGCTTGGCAAGACGCACACGCAACATTTCAGGAGAGTGTGGGCTGACCAAGCCCCCACTCATTCCTTAGTCTCTAGCAAAGGCCTTGTGGATCTTGTAATCTTGGATCTCTTAACAAAAGCTGATCTTTTTGGTATTGCATTTCCGATTTTGTATGCAATGGTAAAAAGTTATACAAATCCTTAAACATTAATATATATATATATATATATATGTATTTATATATATATATAAATCTTTATTTCAGACGCCAAGTTCCACATAAAATAACAGACATAGAGCTATAAAAAAGAGAGTAAAACAAAAACATAAAACATAGACAATACAGTGCATAAAAAGTATGAAGACTTTTGTGCCAATGTAGTCTTAAGTTCCAAGTAATCGATAGCAGCTCTTTAGAGGGTTGACCAGAGCCTCTACTATTCAGTTCTCAGACTTGTCCAGTCGACACATGAAACCATACATCAGTTGTCTCAGGATTGCCTTACAGGTTGGTACGTGCTTAGACACAAACAACTGACTAGCACTATGCCACCTTGGCACATTAAGTAGCAATCTAAAAGCATCATTGTAGGCTACTTTCAGTATCTGTATACTCCTTTTCCTGTACATAGACCACAAATGAGCAGTGTACAATGGTGTTATGTAGGTTCTAAACAGGGAACATTTAACTGAATCTGAGCACATAGAAAACGTCTTTAATAACATACTGGCCTGAGAATATATTTTACAGCGCCGTTGATACATATTGTTGTCATCTGTCCAATCATCAGAAATGACATGGCCCAGATATTTTATTTCCTCACAAACACCAAGGGGACTGCCAGATAAATAAAAGGTAGGGAAGGTTAATTTCCTGTCCTGATTACTTCTGACTATCATTATGTGGCTTTTCTTTGCATTATATTTGATATCATGATCTAAGCCATACTGAGAGCACACCCATAGCATCTGTTGCAACAGGCTGAGTGGAACCAGATCATCTGCGTACATCAGATGATTGACAATATATTCACCAACAAGACAGCCTGTATTTGTCTTATTCAGCAGGCTTGATAAGTCGTCCATATCCATATTAAACAAAAAGGGAAATCAAATTCCTCCTTGTCGAACTCCGTTACCAACATGGAAAGGAGCTGATACAACATTGTCCCATTTAACATGAAAAGTTTGATTGGCATACCAGAACACCAAAATCCTCACAAGAGGTTTAGGGACACCTCTCGCTATTAGCTTCATAAACAGTTTTTCATGACAAATTCGATCGAAAGCTTTGTAAGCATCAATAAAGCATAAAAATACAGATGAATTAAGACTTGTGTACCTGAGACAATCTCCTTCAGAGCATAGATACAGAGATCAGTACCATGTTTTCTTTTAAAAAACCAAACTGATTTTCTGCAGTCAGAATATACATTTCCAATTTCAATCAAATAATTCTCTCAAACACTTTAGACAAGATACTGGCCAATGCAATGGGTCGATAGTTGTCTATGCTGTTCAGTTTACCAGCCTTATCTTTAACAACAGGCACTAACAGTACTGACATGATTGAGTTCGGTAGAACACCATGAACCATAATTCCAGTGAGACACATGGCTAGTAATGGACTGAGTCTATAACTGGCATTTTTTAGATGCTCTGCAGAAATGCAATCCATACCACAAGCGTTGTTGTTGTCTAGCATGTGGATGGCATCATAAATATCTACTGATCTAACTATTAAGTCTGCAGAGATACCTTTATATTCATTATCAATTCTCACTGTGTTACTTTTAACACAATTAAATAGTTTACTGTAGTGCTCATGCCATAGATCAGCAATCTTCTCTGGACAACTAACCCCTTTGATATCAGAAGGGAGGGGAGTTCTGTTATTATTTATGATCTTGACCTCCTTTCAGAAGTCAGTAAGATTGTTATTCTGCATCTTTCTGGCCAGCGAGTCTGCTCTCATTGTGTTTTCATTTCTCTTAATGAAACGAGTGCATATTTAAATCTAGCATTTGTGAGGTTTTTGTTATCAAGCAGCACTCCCTGTCTGGGTCTGCCTGCCTCTGACCAGACTCTAAAGGCTTCTCTAGCAGCAGCATGTTGCTCAGACACAAACTCATTCCAGACAGGCCGTGCGTTAGTTGTGTGCCACGTTTCACTTATATAGGTAAAACTTGTATCAGGCAATAACGCTTGATATCATTAATTTAGTTTCATTACAGAACTGCTGCAGATGTTGTGCGAATAAACACTTATCTGACATGTCAGCATTAAAATCACCCATGACATAGACACAACATGAACTATTGTCCTCTATGAAGGACTGAATAAAAGCTAACCTGTTCTGAAATTCATCCTCATGGTCATAGGATTCATATGGTGTGTACACATTTACAATAGTAAATTTATTTTCATTGTGATTAAACTCCAAGCCAATAGCCCAGTCAACGTTAAGCCACACCACCTTTACCGTTGGGTCATATTTTATGTTCCACAGTATAGCTACACCACCAGCTATCCTCCCACAAACCATTCTCATGCTGAGATTGATAGTGGACTCTCCAGCACCATGAAAGTTCTTGTGTAGGGAGTTCAATTTGTCCAGATCTTGCTTGGCCATCCAGGTTTCTTGAAGGCAGACAATGTCACTCTCGTCCAGCAATGCGTCCACCACCAAACGTCTTGATCTATCAGCAGCAGTATGTCCTACTCGGAGGCCACGAGCGTTGTAGGATACAACCCGCATTAATGATCTACCACGGACCCATCAGGGCAGCTGGCCGGTGTGTCTGTCTCCCTGGTCTCTACATATATGCCTACATCCATCCGAGCATCATGACTGAGCTGAAGCTCGGTACCCTGAGAGCGGGGGGGTATGCTCTGGTCGAGCTTTTTTGAAAGTATAGACCAAGGGTAATTACCACACCACAACTGTCCCACCATTACCCATAGGTGGCGCTACATTCCACGCCCTAAAGCACAAAGGCTTTCTGGAATGGATAGGCTAACCAAGCCCCCTCCCTTCACTCCTTGGGTTGAAATAAAGGCCCTTGTGGATCTTGATGGTATTATATTTCAGATTTGGTATCCCATCGGTAATTCTGCAGTATAGATTTTTCTATACAGTTCCAATTTGTCAAGAATATACATTTTTCAATGGTACGCAATGTTTGGAAGAATCCGCCATTACTGCTTGCAGTTATATTTATTAGGGGCCAAGCAGCGAAGCTGCGAGGCACCTATTGTTATTGTTAGAATTATTATTATTATTATTCTTAGGACTGGGTGTCTATGGCAGCCCCCATAAGCGCCTGGTCGAAAGTTGTGAAATTTGGCACACTCATTGGGGACAGTCCCCTGGTCCAATTCGCAAAGTTTCATGTCCCATACTATGGCACTCTAGCGCCACCAATGGGTCAAAGTTGGAGTTGTGTTTACACATGCAACTTTTGAACCGTATGTCCTATTTTCAAAAATGAGGTACCATTGGATTCCCTGGATCAAGCCGAGTGCAATGCACACCATGGCGTCAATTTCCGGTTATATAGATTTTCCGCTATTTCCGGTTTTATCGAAAACCTCTGAAAGCCTACTCCTCCTACAATTTTTTTCAAATCTTCTTTAAAATTACCAGATATGCTCTTCAGACCAAGCCGCACAAAAGTTATGGTAGAGCATTTTGATCCCCACAACCGTTTGTCCCTGAGAGCCAATCAAAATCAGCAGAATAGACACCAAACAGGAAATGAAGTCTTATCTCAGCAGTTCTTTGAGGCAGTGACACCGAATTTGATATGCCTACTCGGAACCTTATTCTGGGTATGTCCTCCAAAAATGGTTTCATGTGACTAAAAGGGGGCGTGGCCGGAAGCATAAACGTGTTTTGGCTAATAACTGTTGAAGTGCTTACCTTAATAAAGTAATTTCTTTGTCGGTTGATGTCTTGTGAGATATCAAACTTGACCATCGATAATATTTCATAACAACCGAATTGACGCGGCCGCCATTTTGGATTTAATGGAAAAGTGTAAAAACCTTTTACACGCCCCAAATTGTGTCATATGTTTACTAAATTTGGCACAGATGATCTTCAGACCAAGCTTCACAAAGGTGTCAGATGGATTTTCCATTTTCAAAACCGTTTGTTCGGTAGAGACGATCAAAGGCGGCGGCGAAGCCGCGAAAGACACGTGAGAGCGTAACTCAGCAACCATTTGTGCGATTGTCACCAAACTTGGGTTCCATCGTTCCCACGAGGAGCAGAGGAGGCCTGTGGTGTTATACCAGAAAAAAAAACACTTTGAACACTCACTACTTTGGAACGCAAACAGATATTCCAACCAAACTTGGTGTGTTGCATGAGTGCAACAAGTTGTTGTAACTTAATTGTTGCGCAAGGCCATGTCCTGCTCTGGACTGCTTGGCCCCTCCATTGCTGCTTGCAGCTATATTTAGGATTCCTCCGTCAGGAGGACCCCTATTGTTATTGTTAGTTTTATTATTAGGATTCCTCCGTCAGGAGGAAACCTATTGTTATTGTTAGTTTTATTATTATTAGGATTCCTCCGTCAGGAGGAAACCTATTGTTATTGTTAGTTTTATTATTATTATTATTCTTGTTCCATGGAAGTCAATGGCAGCCCCTAGAACACTTCGACAACTTTTTGTGAAATTTGGCACACTCATTAAGGACAGTTGATTCTATACCTACACCAAGTTTCATGTCTCCCATTAGACCACTCCAGCGCCACCAACGGGTCAAAGTTGGACTTGTGTTTACACACGCAACTTTTGAACCGTATGACCCATCTTCAAAAATGAGGTACCATTGGATTCCCTGGTTCAAGCCGAGTTCAACGCACCCCATGGCGTCAATTTCCGGTTATATAGATTTTCCGCTACTTCCGGTTTTATCAAAAACCTTTGAAAGCCTACTCCTCCTACAATTTTTGTCATATCTTCTTCAAAGTTACCAGAGATGATCTTCAGACCAAGCGTCACAAAAGTTATCGAAAAGAATTTTGATCCTCACAACCGTTTGTCCGGTACAGCCAATCAAATTCATCAGAAAAGCCGCCAAACAGGATGTGAAGTCATGTCTCAGCAAATCTTTGAGATATCAACACGAAACTTGGTATATCGATGGAAGACACTACAACATGTTACCGTGTGTAAAGGCAACTTCATATCTCCAAAGATGATTGATATAAAGCAAATTGAACTTATCGCTAACGCTAAAATAATGCTTTACACATCAGCCAGTCAAAAACTGATACTCTGATTCAATCACAAGTTCATATGAAGACTCTTGAGAATGTTTATAACACAAATCTGTGAAAAAGTTGACTGTAAGATCAAAGGTCGATTTTTGGTGAATATTTGAAACATGCTTGCTTGGCTAATTTCTAGCCAAATTTCCAATGAATGTCTCCCCTCCTCCTGCCCGCGCGTGCTCCACATCCTCACACACTCAGCCTTAACTTACACACGCGCGGGCTTGGCAAGACGCACACGCAACATTTCAGGAGAGTGTGGGCTGACCAAGCCCCCACTCATTCCTTGGTTTCTAGCCAAGGCCTTGTGGATCTTGTAATCTTGGATCTCTTAACAAAAGCTGATCTTTTTAGTATTGCATTTCCGATTTTGTATGCAATGGTAAAAAGTTATACAAATCCTGAAACATTGATATATATATATGTATTTATATATATATAAATCTTTATTTCAGACGCCAAGTTCCACATAAAATAACAGACATAGAGCTATAAAAAAGAGAGTAAAACGAAAACATAAAACATAGATAATACAGTGCATAAAAAGTATGAAGACTTTTGTGCCAATGTAGTCTTAAGTTCCAAGTAATCGATAGCAGCTCTTTAGAGGGTTGACCAGGGCCTCTACTATTCAGTTCTCAGACTTGTCCAGTCGACACATGAAACCATACATCAGTTGTCTCAGGAGTGCCTTACAGGTTGGTACGTGCTTAGACAGAAACAACTGACCAGCACTATGCCACCTAGGCACATTAAGTAGCAATCTAAAAGCATCATTGAAACCATACATCAGTTGTCTCAGGATTGCCTTACAGGTTGGTACGTGCTTAGACACAAACAACTGACTAGCACTATGCCACCTTGGCACATTAAGTAGCAATCTAAAAGCATCATTGTAGGCTACTTTCAGTATCTGTATACTCCTTTACCTGTACATAGACCACAAATGAGCAGTGTACAATGGTGTTATGTAGGTTCTAAACAGGGAACATTTAACTGAATCTGAGCACATAGAAAACGTCCTTAATAACATACTGGCCTGAGAATATATTTGACAGCGCTGTTGATACATATCGTTGTCATCTGTCCAATCATCACAAATGACATGTCCCAGATATTTTATTTCCTCACAAACACCAAGGGGACTGCCAGATAAATAAAAGGTAGGGAAGGTTAATTTCCTGTCCTGATTACTTCTGACTATCATTATGTGGCTTTTCTTTGCATTATATTTTATATCATGATCTAAGCCATACTGAGAGCACACCCATAGCATCTGTTGCAACAGGCTGAGTGGAACCAGATTATCTGCGTACATCAGATGATTGACAATAGATTCACCAACAAGACAGCCTGTATTTGTCTTATTCAGCTGGCTTGATAAGTCGTCTATATCCATATTAAACAAAAAGGGAAATCAAATTCCTCCTTGTCGAACTCCGTTACCAACATGGAAAGGAGCTGATACAACATTGTCCCATTTGAAATGAAAAGTTTGATTGGCATACCAGAACACCAAAATCCTCACAAGAGGTTTAGGGAAACCTCTCGCTATTAGCTTCATAAACAGTTTTTCATGACAAATTCGATCCAAAGCTTTGTAAGCATCAATAAAGCATAAAAATACAGATGAATTAAGACTTGTGTACCTGAGACAATCTCCTTCAGAGCATAGATACAGAGATCAGTACCATGTTTTCTTTTAAAACCAAACTGATTTTCTGCAGTCAGAATATACATTTGCAATTTCAATCAAATAATTCTCTCAAACACTTTAGACAAGATACTGGCCAATGCAATGGGTCGATAGTTGTCTATGCTGTTCAGTTTACCAGCCTTATCTTTAACAACAGGCACTAACAGTACTGACATAATAGAGTTCGGTAGAACACCATGAACCATAATTCCAGTGAGACACATGGCTAGAAATGGACTGAGTCTATAACTGGCATTTTTTAGATGCTCTGCAGAAATGCAATCCATACCACAAGCTTTGTTGTTGTCTAGCATGTGGATGGCATCATAAATATCTACTGATCTAACTATCAAGTCTGCAGAGATACCTTTATATTGATTATCAATTCTCACTGTGTTACTTTTAACACAATTAAATAGTTTACTGTAGTGCTCATGCCATAGATCAGCAATCTTCTCTGGACAACTAACCCCTTTGATATCAGAAGGGAGGGGAGTTCTGTTATTATTTATGATCTTGACCTCCTTCCAGAAGTCAGTAAGATTGTTATTCTGCATCTTTCTGGCCAGCGAGTCTGCTCTCATTGTGTTTTCATTTCTCTTAATGAAACGAGTGCATATTTAAATCTAGCATTTGTGAGGTTTTTGTTATCAAGCAGCACTCTCTGTCTGGGTCTGCCTGCCTCTGACCAGACTCTAAAGGCTTCTCTAGCAGCAGCATGTTGCTCAGACACAAACTCATTCCAGACAGGCCGTGCGTTAGGGACCTTACTCTTGTGATTAATAAAACCTTCACTGAAAGCATAAAGACATTTGACAATATCATCATACATGGCACAGAGCTTTTCAGCATGATGTTTATCCTTGCAGTTCATATCCGTGCACATTAGGGCATCCCTAGAAAATGCAACATCACTATGTAAGCTGTCAGTTAATAGAGAATATCTGTGCATAACCTCTTTGGTCAATTTTGACCAGTCCAGTTTTCTTGGGGGGCCAGCAACAAGGGTACACTCTCAACATTTAGCAGCATAGCAACTGGTATGTGATCAGTGGTGGCCAGCCCATAACACATCTCTATACTTTCCAGTGAGTCATGAGCATCGGCTGTGGTTACAATATGGTCTAGCCAGGAAGTTGTGTGCCACGTTTCACTTATATAGGTAAAACTTGTATCAGGCAATAACGCTTGATATAATTAATTTAGTTTCATTACAGAACTGCTGCAGATGTTGTGCGAATAAACACTTATCTGACATGTCAGCATTAAAATCACCCATGACATAGACACAACATGAACTATTGTCCTCTATGAAGGACTGAATAAAAGCTAACCTGTTCTGAAATTCATCCTCATGGTCATAGGATTCATATGGTGTGTACACATTTACAATAGTACATTTATTTTCATTGTGATTAAACTCCAACCCAATAGCCCAGTCAACGTTAAGCCACACCACCTTTACCGTTGGGTCATATTTTATGTTCCACAGTATAGCTACACCACCAGCTATCCTCCCACAAACCATTCTCATGCTGAGATCGGTAGTGGACTCTCCAGCACCATGAAAGTTCTTGTGTAGGGAGTTCAATTTGTCCAGATCTTGCTTGGTCATCCAGGTTTCTTGAAGGCAGACAATGTTACTCTCGTCCAGCAATGTGTCCACCACCAAACGTCTTGATCTATCAGCAGCAGTATGTCCTACTCGGTGGCCACGAGCGTTGTAGGATACAACCCGCATTAATGATCTACCACGGACCCATCAGGGCAGCTGGCCGGTGTGTCTGTCTCCCTGGTCTCTACATATAGGCCTACATTAATCCCAGCATCATGACTGAGCTGAAGCTCGGTACCCTGAGAGCTGGGGGTATTCTCTGGTCGAGCTTTTTTGAAAGTATAGACCAAGGGTAATTACCAAACCACAACTGTCCCACCATTACCCATATGTGGCGCTACATTCCACGCCCTAAAGCACAAAGGCTTTCTGGAATGGATAGGCTAACCAAGCCCCCTCCCTTCACTCCTTGAGTTGAAATAAAGGCCCTTGTGGATCCTGGTGGTATTATATTTCAGATTTGGTATCCCATTGGTAATTCTGCAGCATAGATTTTTCTATACAGTTCCAATTTGTCAAGAATATACATTTTTCAATGGTTCGCAATGTTTGGAGGAATCCGCCATTACTGCTTGCAGTTATATTTAGGATTCCTCCGTCAGGAGGAAACCTATTGTTATTGTTAGTTTTATTATTATTATTATTATTATTCTTGTTCCATGGAAGTCAATGGCAGCCCCTAGAACACTTCGACAACTTTTTGTGAAATTTGGCACACTCATTAAGGACAGTTGATTCTATACCTACACCAAGTTTCATGTCTCCCATTAGACCACTCCAGCGCCACCAATGGGTCAAAGTTGGACTTGTGTTTACACACGCAACTTTTGAACCGTATGACCCATTTTCAAAAATGAGGTACCATTGGATTCCCTGGTTCAAGCCGAGTTCAACGCACCCCATGGCGTCAATTTCCGGTTATATAGATTTTCCGCTACTTCCGGTTTTATCAAAAACCTTTGAAAGCCTACTCCTCCTACAATTTTTGTCATATCTTCTTCAAAGTTACCAGAGATGATCTTCAGACCAAGCATCACAAAAGTTATCGAAAAGAATTTTGATCCTCACAACCGTTTGTCCGGTACAGCCAATCAAATTCATCAGAAAAGCCGCCAAACAGGATGTGAAGTCCTGTCTCAGCAAATCTTTGAGATATCAACACGAAACTTGGTATATCGATGGAAGACACTACAACATGTTACCGTGTGCAAAGGCAACTTCATATCTCCAAAAATGATTGATATAAAGCAAATTGAACTTATCGCTAACGCTAAAATAATGCTTTACACATCAGCCAGTCAAAAACTGATACTCTGATTCAATCACAAGTTCATATGAAGACTCTTGAGAATGTTTATAACACAAATCTGTGAAAAAGTTGACTGTAAGATCAAAGGTCGATTTTTGGTGAATATTTGAAACATGCTTGCTTGGCTAATTTCCAGCCAAATTTCCAATGAATGTCTCCCCTCCTCCTGCCCGCGCGTGCTCCACATCCTCACACACTCAGCCTTAACTTACACACGCGCGGGCTTGGCAAGACGCACACGCAACATTTCAGGAGAGTGTGGGCTGACCAAGCCCCCACTCATTCCTTGGTTTCTAGCCAAGGCCTTGTGGATCTTGTAATCTTGGATCTCTTAACAAAAGCTGATCTTTTTAGTATTGCATTTCCGATTTTGTATGCAATGGTAAAAAGTTATACAAATCCTGAAACATTGATATATATATATGCTTGAGTCCTTGTCAAACTCCGTTACCAACATGGAAAGGAGCTGATACAACATTGTCCCATTTAACATGAAAAGTTTGATTGGCATATCAGAACACCAAAATCCTCACAAGAGGTTTAGGGACAACTCTCGCTATTAGCTTCATAAACAGTTTTTCATGACAAATTCGATCGAAAGCTTTGTAAGCATCAATAAAGCATAAAATACAGATGAATTAAGACTTGTGTACCTGAGACAATCTCCTTCAGAGCATAGATACAGAGATCAGTACCATGTTTTCTTTTAAAACCAAACTGATTTTCTGCAGTCAGAATATAAATTTCCAATTTCAATCAAAGAATTCTCTCAAACACTTTAGACAAGATACTGGCCAATGCCATGGGTCGATAGTTGTCTATGCTGTTCAGTTTACCAGCCTTATCTTTAACAACAGGCACTAACAGTACTGACATAATAGAGTTCGGTAGAACACCATGAACCATAATTCCAGTGAGACACATGGCTAGAAATGGACTGAGTCTATAACTGGCATTTTTTAGATGCTCTGCAGAAATGGAATCCATACCACAAGCTTTGTTGTTGTCTAGCATGTGGATGGCATCATAAATATCTACTGATCTAACTATCAAGTCTGCAAAGATACCTTTATATTGATTATCAATTCTCACTGTGTTACTTTGAACACAATTAAATAGTTTACTGTAGTGCTCATGCCATAGATCAGCAATCTTCTCTGGACAACTAACCCCTTTGATATCAGAAGGGAGGGGAGTTCTGTTATTATTTATGATCTTGACCTCCTTCCAGAAGTCAGTAAGATTGTTATTCTGCATCTTTCTGGCCAGCGAGTCTGCTCTCATTGTGTTTTCATTTCTCTTAATGAAACGAGTGCATATTTAAATCTAGCATTTGTGAGGTTTTTGTTATCAAGCAGCACTCTCTGTCTGGGTCTGCCTGGCTCTGACCAGACTCTAAAGGCTTCTCTAGCAGCAGCATGTTGCTCAGACACAAACTCATTCCAGACAGGCCGTGCGTTAGGGACCTTACTCTTGTGATTAATAAAACCTTCACTGAAAGCATAAAGACATTTGACAATATCATCATACATGGCACAGAGCTTTTCAGCATGATGTTTATCCTTGCAGTTCATATCCGTGCACATTAGGGCATCCCTAGAAAATGCAACATCACTATGTAAGCTGTCAGTTAATAGAGAATATCTGTGCATAACCTCTTTGGTCAATTTTGACCAGTCCAGTTTTCTTGGGGGGCCAGCAACAAGGGTACACTCTCAACATTTAGCAGCATAGCAACTGGTATGTGATCAGTGGTGGCCAGCCCATAACACATCTCTATACTTTCCAGTGAGTCATGAGCATCGGCTGTGGTTACAATATGGTCTAGCCAGGAAGTTGTGTGCCACGTTTCACTTATATAGGTAAAACTTGTATCAGGCAATAACGCTTGATATAATTAATTTAGTTTCATTACAGAACTGCTGCAGATGTTGTGCGAATAAACACTTATCTGACATGTCAGCATTAAAATCACCCATGACATAGACACAACATGAACTATTGTCCTCTATGAAGGACTGAATAAAAGCTAACCTGTTCTGAAATTCATCCTCATGGTCATAGGATTCATATGGTGTGTACACATTTACAATAGTACATTTATTTTCATTGTGATTAAACTCCAACCCAATAGCCCAGTCAACGTTAAGCCACACCACCTTTACCGTTGGGTCATATTTTATGTTCCACAGTATAGCTACACCACCAGCTATCCTCCCACAAACCATTCTCATGCTGAGATTGATAGTGGACTCTCCAGCACCATGAAAGTTCTTGTGTAGGGAGTTCAATTTGTCCAGATCTTGCTTGGCCATCCAGGTTTCTTGAAGGCAGACAATGTCACTCTCGTCCAGCAATGCGTCCACCACCAAACGTCTTGATCTATCAGCAGCAGTATGTCCTACTCGGAGGCCACGAGCGTTGTAGGATACAACCCGCATTAATGATCTACCACGGACCCATCAGGGCAGCTGGCCGGTGTGTCTGTCTCCCTGGTCTCTACATATATGCCTACATCCATCCGAGCATCATGACTGAGCTGAAGCTCGGTACCCTGAGAGCGGGGGGGTATGCTCTGGTCGAGCTTTTTTGAAAGTATAGACCAAGGGTAATTACCACACCACAACTGTCCCACCATTACCCATAGGTGGCGCTACATTCCACGCCCTAAAGCACAAAGGCTTTCTGGAATGGATAGGCTAACCAAGCCCCCTCCCTTCACTCCTTGGGTTGAAATAAAGGCCCTTGTGGATCTTGATGGTATTATATTTCAGATTTGGTATCCCATCGGTAATTCTGCAGTATAGATTTTTCTATACAGTTCCAATTTGTCAAGAATATACATTTTTCAATGGTTCGCAATGTTTGGAGGAATCCGCCATTACTGCTTGCAGTTATTAGGATTCCTCCGTCAGGAGGAAACCTATTGTTATTGTTAGTTTTATTATTAGGATTCCTCCGTCAGGAGGAAACCTATTGTTATTGTTAGTTTTATTATTAGGATTCCTCCGTCAGGAGGAAACCTATTGTTATTGTTAGTTTTATTATTATTATTATTCTTGTTCCATGGAAGTCAATGGCAGCCCCTAGAACACTTCGACAACTTTTTGTGAAATTTGGCACACTCATTAAGGACAGTTGATTCTATACCTACACCAAGTTTCATGTCTCCCATTAGACCACTCCAGCGCCACCAATGGGTCAAAGTTGGACTTGTGTTTACACACGCAACTTTTGAACCGTATGACCCATTTTCAAAAATGAGGTACCATTGGATTCCCTGGTTCAAGCCGAGTTCAACGCACCACATGGCGTCAATTTCCGGTTATATAGATTTTCCGCTACTTCCGGTTTTATCAAAAACCTTTGAAAGCCTACTCCTCCTACAATTTTTGTCATATCTTCTTCAAAGTTACCAGAGATGATCTTCAGACCAAGCGTCACAAAAGTTATCGAAAAGAATTTTGATCCTCACAACCGTTTGTCCGGTACAGCCAATCAAATTCATCAGAAAAGCCGCCAAACAGGATGTGAAGTCCTGTCTCAGCAAATCTTTGAGATATCAACACGAAACTTGGTATATCGATGGAAGACACTACAACATGTTACCGTGTGCAAAGGCAACTTCATATCTCCAAAAATGATTGATATAAAGCAAATTGAACTTATCGCTAACGCTAAAATAATGCTTTACACATCAGCCAGTCAAAAACTGATACTCTGATTCAATCACAAGTTCATATGAAGACTCTTGAGAATGTTTATAACACAAATCTGTGAAAAAGTTGACTGTAAGATCAAAGGTCGATTTTTGGTGAATATTTGAAACATGCTTGCTTGGCTAATTTCTAGCCAAATTTCCAATGAATGTCTCCCCTCCTCCTGCCCGCGCGTGCTCCACATCCTCACACACTCAGCCTTAACTTACACACGCGCGGGCTTGGCAAGACGCACACGCAACATTTCAGGAGAGTGTGGGCTGACCAAGCCCCCACTCATTCCTTGGTTTCTAGCCAAGGCCTTGTGGATCTTGTAATCTTGGATCTCTTAACAAAAGCTGATCTTTTTAGTATTGCATTTCCGATTTTGTATGCAATGGTAAAAAGTTATACAAATCCTGAAACATTGATATATATATATGTATTTATATATATATAAATCTTTATTTCAGACGCCAAGTTCCACATAAAATAACAGACATAGAGCTATAAAAAAGAGAGTAAAACGAAAACATAAAACATAGATAATACAGTGCATAAAAAGTATGAAGACTTTTGTGCCAATGTAGTCTTAAGTTCCAAGTAATCGATAGCAGCTCTTTAGAGGGTTGACCAGGGCCTCTACTATTCAGTTCTCAGACTTGTCCAGTCGACACATGAAACCATACATCAGTTGTCTCAGGAGTGCCTTACAGGTTGGTACGTGCTTAGACAGAAACAACTGACCAGCACTATGCCACCTAGGCACATTAAGTAGCAATCTAAAAGCATCTTTGAAACCATACATCAGTTGTCTCAGGATTGCCTTACAGGTTGGTACGTGCTTAGACACAAACAACTGACTAGCACTATGCCACCTTGGCACATTAAGTAGCAATCTAAAAGCATCATTGTAGGCTACTTTCAGTATCTGTATACTCCTTTACCTGTACATAGACCACAAATGAGCAGTGTACAATGGTGTTATGTAGGTTCTAAACAGGGAACATTTAACTGAATCTGAGCACATAGAAAACGTCCTTAATAACATACTGGCCTGAGAATATATTTGACAGCGCTGTTGATACATATCGTTGTCATCTGTCCAATCATCAGAAATGACATGGCAGATATTTTATTTCCTCACAAACACCAAGGGGACTGCCAGATAAATAAAAGGTAGGGAAGGTTAATTTCCTGTCCTGATTACTTCTGACTATCATTATGTGGCTTTTCTTTGCATTATATTTTATATCATGATCTAAGCCATACTGAGAGCACACCCATAGCATCTGTTGCAACAGGCTGAGTGGAACCAGATAATCTGCGTACATCAGATGATTGACAATAGATTCACCAACAAGACAGCCTGTATTTGTCTTATTCAGCTGGCTTGATAAGTCGTCCATATCCATATTAAACAAAAAGGGAAATCAAATTCCTCCTTGTCGAACTCCGTTACCAACATGGAAAGCAGCTGATACAACATTGTCCCATTTAACATGAAAAGTTTGATTTGCATACCAGAACACCAAAATCCTCACAAGAGGTTTAGGGAAACCTCTCGCTATTAGCTTCATAAACAGTTTTTCATGACAAATTCGATCGAAAGCTTTGTAAGCATCAATAAAGCATAAAAATACAGATGAATTAAGACTTGTGTACCTGAGACAATCTCCTTCAGAGCATAGATACAGAGATCAGTACCATGTTTTCTTTTAAAACCAAACTGATTTTCTGCAGTCAGAATATACATTTCCAATTTCAATCAAATAATTCTCTCAAACACTTTAGACAAGATACTGGCCAATGCAATGGGTCGATAGTTGTGTAGCCCGGGTGGTAAACATTTCTGTTGAAACAATCCTATTACATAAATATAAAAGTTTGAATACATAATACTTAAGTTCATAGTTTAATAAATAGACTTTAAGGTTTGAGAGTATGATTTTGATTTGATGAGAAATGCATATTGTTCATGTTTTACTGAATACAGCATTTGGAAATGTATATCTGTTGTTTAAAAAACGCATGTTAAAATGTACCGGTTACAAATATGAAGAGAGTAAGATGAATGTTTTGTGAATCTATGTTGTTGCTTTAATTTTGATTATGATGTTAAGCCAATCCGGTTTGAGGTCAAAGGGCAGGGTAACACGGGAAGTTGGGGTAGATGAGGTTGGAGTAGAAAAAGACAGAGCGAGCGGAGGAGTTGGAGGGAGAAGAAAATTGTAGCGTACGGTAAAATACCAAGAGTGAAGATTTTATATTATCATTAGTGGTGTTATGTTTATATTGTTGGGTGAATATCTCAACCAACAACAATAACCCAGAAAGAGGAGTTTGGCTGTTGGCGGTTTTGGATTAAGCACGGGCTTTGCCGCCAGACTAGCGACAGCGAGTGCCAGGTTGGAGCCGGTGGAGGTCGGGATTGTCGTCGTCCTCAGTCTTCTTCCTGAGTTGGTTCGTCTCGTAAATCCACGAGAGTATTTGGTCGGTCTCTCCTTCACCTGCTGCCGCCCTTCTGCCGCAGTGCGTGTGCTACCGCACTGCTGATCCGAGGTACCAGCTCCTTGTTATTTTGTGCCATCCTGGCGAAACAGCCATTTTGTTTACGGCTACAACGCACACGAGCTACACTCAGGCCTGCACCGTAGAACTGTACTGAATTAAGGTATTCGTGTAGTTAGCATTGCCGGCTAGTTTGTATTGTGTGTCCATGTGCATTACGATGTCATGTAAATGTTGAACCAATAACTGAAGAACTGATTTTTTGTCTGAAGTAAATCTTTCCTGTTTTTGTTTAACAGTTGGTTGTATTGTTTTTTTCATATGTTAAATTGGTTTAAGTTAGTAACAATTACTAACGAACTCAGGTTAGCCACCTCTCATTACAAATCCACCAAACTAGAGAGGCGCTACAGTTGTCTATGCTGTTCAGTTTACCAGCCTTATCTTTAACAACAGGCACTAACAGTACTGACATAATAGAGTTCGGTAGAACACCATGAACCATAATTCCAGTGAGACACATGGCTAGAAATGGACTGAGTCTATAACTGGCATTTTTTAGATGCTCTGCAGAAATGGAATCCATACCACAAGCTTTGTTGTTGTCTAGCATGTGGATGGCATCATAAATATCTACTGATCTAACTATCAAGTCTGCAGAGATACCTTTATATTGATTATCAATTCTCACTGTGTTACTTTGAACACAATTAAATAGTTTACTGTAGTGCTCATGCCATAGATCAGCAATCTTCTCTGGACAACTAACCCCTTTGATATCAGAAGGGAGGGGAGTTCTGTTATTATTTATGATCTTGACCTCCTTCCAGAAGTCAGTAAGATTGTTATTCTGCATCTTTCTGGCCAGCGAGTCTACTCTCATTGTGTTTTCATTTCTCTTAATGAAACGAGTGCATATTTAAATCTAGCATTTGTGAGGTTTTTGTTATCAAGCAGCACTCCCTGTCTGGGTCTGCCTGCCTCTGACCAGACTCTAAAGGCTTCTCTAGCAGCAGCATGTTGCTCAGACACAAACTCATTCCAGACAGGCCGTGCGTTAGGGACCTTACTCTTGTGATTAATAAAAGGTTCACTGGAAGCATAAAGACATTTGACAATATCATCATACATGGCACAGAGCTTTTCAGCATGATGTTTATCCTTGCAGTTCATATCCGTGCACATTAGGGCATCCCTAGAAAATGCAACATCACTATGTAAGCTGTCAGTTAATAGAGAATATCTGTGCCGAACCTCTTTGGTCAATTTTGACCAGTCCAGTTTTCTTGGGGGGCCAGCAACAAGGGTACAATCTCAACATTTAGCAGCATAGCAACTGGTATGTGATCAGTGGTGGCCAGCCCATAACACATCTCTATACTTTCCAGTGAGTCATGAGCATCGGCTGTGGTTACAATATGGTCTAGCCAGGAAGTTGTGTGCCACGTTTCACTTATATAGGTAAAACTTGTATCAGGCAATAACGCTTGATATAATTAATTTAGTTTCATTACAGAACTGCTGCAGATGTTGTGCGAATAAACGCTTATCTGACATTTCAGCATTAAAATCACCCATGACATAGACACAACATGAACTATTGTCCTCTATGAAGGACTGAATAAAAGCTAACCTGTTCTGAAATTCATCCTCATGGTCATAGGATTCATATGGTGTGTACACATTTACAATAGTAAATTTATTTTCATTGTGATTAAACTCCAACCCAATAGCCCAGTCAACGTTAAGCCACACCACCTTTACCGTTGGGTCATATTTTATGTTCCACAGTATAGCTACACCACCAGCTATCCTCCCACAAACCATTCTCATGCTGAGATTGGTAGTGGACTCTCCAGCACCATGAAAGTTCTTGTGTAGGGAGTTCAATTTGTCCAGATCTTGCTTGGCCATCCAGGTTTCTTGAAGGCAGACAATGTCACTCTCGTCCAGCAATGTGTCCACAACCAAACGTCTTGATCTATCAGCAGCAGTATGTCCTACTCGGAGGCCACGAGCGTTGTAGGATACAACCCGCATTAATGATCTACCACGGACCCATCAGGGCAGCTGGCCGGTGTGTCTGTCTCCCTGGTCTCTACATATAGGCCTACATTCATCCCAGCATCATGACTGAGCTGAAGCTCGGTACCCTGAGAGTGGGGGGTATGCTCTGGTCGAGCTTTTTTGAAAGTATAGACCAAGGGTAATTACCACACCACAACTGTCCCACCATTACCCATAGGTGGCGCTACATTCCACGCCCTAAAGCACAAAGGCTTTCTGGAATGGATAGGCTAACCAAGCCCCCTCCCTTCACTCCTTGGGTTGAAATAAAGGCCCTTGTGGATCTTGATGGTATTATATTTCAGATTTGGTATCCCATTGGTAATTCTGCAGCATAGATTTTTCTATACAGTTCCAATTTGTCAAGAATATACATTTTTCAATGGTTCGCAATGTTTGGAGGAATCCGCCATTACTGCTTGCAGTTATATTTATTATTATTCTTGTTCCATGGAAGTCAATGGCAGCCCCTAGAACCCTTCGACAACTTTTTGTGAAATTTGGCACACTCATTAAGGACAGTTGATTCTATACCTACACCAAGTTTCATGTCTCCCATTAGACCACTCCAGCGCCACCAACGGGTCAAAGTTGGACTTGTGTTTACACACGCAACTTTTGAACCGTATGACCGATTTTCGAAAATGAGGTACCTTTGGATTCCCTGGATCAAGCCGAGTTCAATGCACACCATGGCGTCAATTTCCGGTTATATAGATTTTCCGCTATTTCCGGTTTTATCAAAAACCTTTGAAAGCCTACTCCTCCTACAATTTTTGTCATATCTTTTTCAAAGTTACCAGAGATGATCTTCAGACCAAGCCTCACAAAAGTTATCAAAAATAATTTTGATCCTCACAACCGTTTGTCCGTTACAGCCAATCAAATTCATCAGAAAAGCCGCCAAACAGGATGTGAAGTCATGTCTCAGCAAATCTTTGAGATATCAACACGAAACTTGGTATATTGATGGAAGACACTACAACATGTTACCGTGTGCAAAGGCAACTTCATATCTCCAAAAATGATTGATATAAAGCAAATTGAACTTATCGCTAACGCTAAAATAATGCTTTACACATCAGCCAGTCAAAAACTAATACTCTGATTCAATCACAAGTTCATATGAAGACTCTTGAGAATGTTTATAACACAAATCTGTGAAAAAGTTGACTGTAAGATCAAAGGTCGATTTTTGGTGAATATTTGAAACATGCTTGCTTGGCTAATTTCTAGCCAAATTTCCAATGAATGTCTCCCCTCCTCCTGCCCGCGCGTGCTCCACATCCTCACACACTCAGCCTTAACTTACACACGCGCGGGCTTGGCAAGACGCACACGCAACATTTTAGGAGAGTGTGGGCTGACCAAGCCCCCACTCATTCCTTAGTCTCTAGCAAAGGCCTTGTGGATCTTGTAATCTTGGATCTCTTAACAAAAGCTGATCTTTTTGGTATTGCATTTCCGATTTTGTATGCAATGGTAAAAAGTTATACAAATCCTGAAACATTGATATATATATATATGTATTTATATATATATAAATCTTTATTTCAGACGCCAAGTTCCACATAAAATAACAGACATAGAGCTATAAAAAAGAGAGTAAAACGAAAACATAAAACATAGATAATACAGTGCATAAAAAGTATGAAGACTTTTGTGCCAATGTAGTCTTAAGTTCCAAGTAATCGATAGCAGCTCTTTAGAGGGTTGACCAGGGCCTCTACTATTCAGTTCTCAGACTTGTCCAGTCGACACATGAAACCATACATCAGTTGTCTCAGGAGTGCCTTACAGGTTGGTACGTGCTTAGACAGAAACAACTGACCAGCACTATGCCACCTAGGCACATTAAGTAGCAATCTAAAAGCATCATTGAAACCATACATCAGTTGTCTCAGGATTGCCTTACAGGTTGGTACGTGCTTAGACACAAACAACTGACTAGCACTATGCCACCTTGGCACATTAAGTAGCAATCTAAAAGCATCATTGTAGGCTACTTTCAGTATCTGTATACTCCTTTACCTGTACATAGACCACAAATCAGCAGTGTACAATGGTGTTATGTAGGTTCTAAACAGGGAACATTTAACTGAATCTGAGCACATAGAAAACGTCCTTAATAACATACTGGCCTGAGAATATATTTGACAGCGCTGTTGATACATATCGTTGTCATCTGTCCAATCATCAGAAATGACATGGCAGATATTTTATTTCCTCACAAACACCAAGGGGAGTGCCAGATAAATAAAAGGTATGGAAGGTTAATTTCCTGTCCTGATTACTTCTGACTATCATTATGTGGCTTTTCTTTGCATTATATTTTATATCATGATCTAAGCCATACTGAGAGCACACCCATAGCATCTGTTGCAACAGGCTGAGTGGAACCAGATCATCTGCGTACATCAGATGATTGACAATAGATTCACCAACAAGACAGCCTGTATTTGTCTTATTCAGCTGGCTTGATAAGTCGTCCATATCCATATTAAACAAAAAGGGAAATCAAATTCCTCCTTGTCGAACTCCGTTACCAACATGGAAAGCAGCTGATACAACATTGTCCCATTTAACATGAAAAGTTTGATTGGCATACCAGAACACCAAAATCCTCACAAGAGGTTTAGGGACACCTCTCGCTATTAGCTTCATAAACAGTTTTTCATGACAAATTCGATCGAAAGCTTTGTAAGCATCAATAAAGCATAAAAATACAGATGAATTAAGACTTGTGTACCTGAGACAATCTCCTTCAGAGCATAGATACAGAGATCAGTACCATGTTTTCTTTTAAAACCAAACTGATTTTCTGCAGTCAGAATATACATTTCCAATTTCAATCAAATAATTCTCTCAAACACTTTAGACAAGATACTGGCCAATGCAATGGGTCGATAGTTGTCTATGCTGTTCAGTTTACCAGCCTTATCTTTAACAACAGGCACTAACAGTACTGACATAATAGAGTTCGGTAGAACACCATGAACCATAATTCCAGTGAGACACATGGCTAGAAATGGACTGAGTCTATAACTGGCATTTTTTAGATGCTCTGCAGAAATGGAATCCATACCACAAGCTTTGTTGTTGTCTAGCATGTGGATGGCATCATAAATATCTACTGATCTAACTATCAAGTCTGCAGAGATACCTTTATATTGATTATCAATTCTCACTGTGTTACTTTGAACACAATTAAATAGTTTACTGTAGTGCTCATGCCATAGATCAGCAATCTTCTCTGGACAACTAACCCCTTTGATATCAGAAGGGAGGGGAGTTCTGTTATTATTTATGATCTTGACCTCCTTCCAGAAGTCAGTAAGATTGTTATTCTGCATCTTTCTGGCCAGCGAGTCTGCTCTCATTGTGTTTTCATTTCTCTTAATGAAACGAGTGCATATTTAAATCTAGCATTTGTGAGGTTTTTGTTATCAAGCAGCACTCTCTGTCTGGGTCTGCCTGCCTCTGACCAGACTCTAAAGGCTTCTCTAGCAGCAGCATGTTGCTCAGACACAAACTCATTCCAGACAGGCCGTGCGTTAGGGACCTTACTCTTGTGATTAATAAAACCTTCACTGAAAGCATAAAGACATCTGACAATATCATCATACATGGCACAGAGCTTTTCAGCATGATGTTTATCCTTGCAGTTCATATCCGTGCACATTAGGGCATCCCTAGAAAATGCAACATCACTATGTAAGCTGTCAGTTAATAGAGAATATCTGTGCATAACCTCTTTGGTCAATTTTGACCAGTCCAGTTTTCTTGGGGGGCCAGCAACAAGGGTACACTCTCAACATTTAGCAGCATAGCAACTGGTATGTGATCAGTGGTGGCCAGCCCATAACACATCTCTATACTTTCCAGTGAGTCATGAGCATCGGCTGTGGTTACAATATGGTCTAGCCAGGAAGTTGTGTGCCACGTTTCACTTATATAGGTAAAACTTGTATCAGGCAATAACGCTTGATATCATTAATTTAGTTTCATTACAGAACTGCTGCAGATGTTGTGCGAATAAACGCTTATCTGACATGTCAGCATTAAAATCACCCATGACATAGACACAACATGAACTATTGTCCTCTATGAAGGACTGAATAAAAGCTAACCTGTTCTGAAATTCATCCTCATGGTCATAGGATTCATATGGTGTGTACACATTTACAATAGTACATTTATTTTCATTGTGATTAAACTCCAACCCAATAGCCCAGTCAACGTTAAGCCACACCACCTTTACCGTTGGGTCATATTTTATGTTCCACAGTATAGCTACACCACCAGCTATCCTCCCACAAACCATTCTCATGCTGAGATCGGTAGTGGACTCTCCAGCACCATGAAAGTTCTTGTGTAGGGAGTTCAATTTGTCCAGATCTTGCTTGGCCATCCAGGTTTCTTGAAGGCAGACAATGTCACTCTCGTCCAGCAATGTGTCCACCACCAAACGTCTTGATCTATCAGCAGCAGTATGTCCTACTCGGAGGCCACGAGCGTTGTAGGATACAACCCGCATTAATGATCTACCACGGACCCATCAGGGCAGCTGGCCGGAGTGTCTGTCTCCCTGGTCTCTACATAAAGGCCTACATTCATCCCAGCATCATAACTGAGCTGAAGCTCGGTACCCTGAGAGCGGGGGGGTATGCTCTGGTCGAGCTTTTTTGAAAGTATAGACCAAGGGTAATTACCACACCACAACTGTCCCACCATTACCCATAGGTGGCGCTACATTCCACGCCCTAAAGCACAAAGGCTTTATGGAATGGATAGGCTAACCAAGCCCCCTCCCTTCACTCCTTGAGTTGAAATAAAGGCCCTTGTGGATCCTGGTGGTATTATATTTCAGATTTGGTATCCCATTGGTAATTCTGCAGCATAGATTTTTCTATACAGTTCCAATTTGTCAAGAATATACATTTTTCAATGGTTCGCAATGTTTGGAGGAATCCGCCATTACCGCTTGCAGTTATATTTATTATTATTATTACACTTCTTCTGTCATTGGAGTCTATGGCAGCCCCTAGAACCGTATGGTAAAAAGTTGTGAAATTTGGCACACTCATTAAGCACAGTCCCTTCTTTATATTCACCAAGTTTCATGTCTCCCATTGGAGCACTCTAGCGCCACCAACTGGTCAAAGTTGGACTTGTGTTTACACACGTAACTTTTGAACCGTAAAACCGATTTTCAAAAATGAGGTACCGTTGGATTCCCTGGATCGAGACGAGTTCAACGCACACCTTGTCGTCAATTTCCGGTTATATAGATTTTCTGCCATTTTGAATTTTGTGAAAAAACGTTTTTTTGCTTCTTCTCCCTCAATTTTTGTCAAATCTTCCCCAGAATTGGCAAACATCATCATCCGACCAACCCTCACAGAAGTTATCAAAGAATATTTGATTTTCAAAACTGTTTGTCCGGTATAGCCAATCAAAATTGGCAACAAAGCAACCAAACACAAAGTTGGATCATATCTCAGCTAATCTTTAAGAAATCAACCCCAAACCTGGTGTGATGACTCGGAACCCTCTTCTGAGGCTGTCCAATGAATTTGGTGTCATGTCATTACTGGGCGTGGCCGCAGGAAGCAAAAATGTGTTTTGGCCAATAACTGTTGATTTGTTTGCCTTTATTAATTGATTCCTTTGTTTCATGATATCTTGGGACGTCCCGTGTGTGACCCATCATCATTTGTGATAATAGCCGAATTGATGCGGCCGCCATTTTGAATTCATTGAAAAATGTTTTTTCTCTACTCGTCCTACACATGTTGTCCAATCTTCACCAAATTTCGCAGAGATTATCTTCAGACCAAGCCTCACAAAGGTCATCACATGATTGTTTGATTTTCACAACCGTTTGCCCGGTACAGGCAATCAAAATGTGCAATTAAGCCATCAAACAGGAAGTTGGGTCGTATCTCAGCAAATCTTTGATGGATTCACACCAAACTTGCTGCATGCACTCGGAACCCTGTTCTGAGGATTTCTAAAGTGTTTTATGGGTCATTTGACTGCTTGGCCACCTCATTGCTGCTTGCAGCTATATTTATTATTGGTGGCCAAGCCGCGAAGCGGCGAAGCCACATAAGTGATTCTACCTTTTCTTATTATTATTAGGGTTCCTCCGGTAGGAGGGAACCCTATTGTTATTGGTGGTATTATTATTAGGGTTCCTCCGGTAGGAGGAATTTGGTGGTGTTATTGGTGGTATTATTATTATTATTATGTTTTACCCATGGGAGTCAAGAGCCCCTAGAGCACAACGGTAAAAAGTTGTGAAATTTGGCATGTTGAAACTGCAGACCATTAGTAACTACCATACCAAACATGGGCCATGTGAGACAATAGGTGGCGCTACAGGCCACGCCCCAATATGTCAATTTTCAAAGCGATGCCATTTGCAGGCAATAAGTCCCAAAACTCTGAAATTCATTACCTATGCCTTATTTCTGATGAGGAACAAAAAAGCCTCTAGAACCTATAACGGCCGCCATATTGGATTTTTCTGTACAATAAAGATTAAGGAAACACGTTTTTTCGCTACTCCTCCTACATTTTTGGTCAAATCTTTTTCAAAATTGCCAGACAGGATCTCCAGATTGAGCCTCACAAAAGTTATCACTGGAATTTTTATTTTCGAAATCGTTTGTCCGGTACAGCCAATCAAAATCATCAACAAAGGATCAAAACAGGAACTTGGGTCAAATCTCAAAAAATCTTTGAGATATCAACACCAAACTTGGTATATCGGTGGAAGACACTACAACATGTTCCCATGTGAAAAATTGACTTAATATCTTAAAAAATGAATGATATAAAGCAAATCAAAATGATCGCTAACGCTAAAATAATGCTTTACACATCCACCGGTCTAAAGCGGATACTCTGATACTATCACTAGTTCATATGAAGACTCTTGAGAATGTTTAGTATTCAAATCTGAAAAAAAGTTGAATGTAAGATGAAAAGTCGATTTTTGGTGAATATTTGAAACATGCATGCTTGGCTAATTTCAGAGTTTTTGGGGCTAAATCCTCTCTCTCCTCCTCCTGCCCGCGCGTGCTCCAAATCCTCACACACTCAGCCTTCCCTTGACACACGCGCGGCAAAGACGCACACGCAACATTTCAGGAGAGTGTGGGCTGACCAAGCCCCCACTCATTCCTTGGTCTTTAGCAAAGGCCCATGTGGATCTTGATGGTTTGGCATTTCCGATTTTGTATGCAATGGTAAAAAGGTCTCAAATCCTGAAACATTGATAGTAAAGGCCGAGAAACACTTTAACAAAAGCCCATGTGGATCTTCTTGGTATTGCATTTCCGATTTTGTATGCAATGGTAAAAAGTTATATAAATCCTGAAACATTGATAGTATAGACCAAGAGTAACTACCACACCACAAATGGCCCAACATTACCCATAGGTGGCGCTACAGGCCACACCCTAAAGCACAAAGATACAAGGCTTTCTGGAATGGATAGGCTCACCAAGCCCCCTCCCTTCACTTCTTGGCTTGAAATAAAGGCCCATGTGGATCTTGATGGTATTGCATTTCCGATTTTGTATGCAATGGTAAAAAGGTCTCAAAATCCTGAAACATAGATAGTATAGGCCAAGAAACACTTTAACAAAAGCCCATGTGGATCTTCTTGGTATTGCATTTCCGATTTTGTATGCAATGGTAAAAAGTTATAAAAATCCTGAAACATTGATAGTATAGACCAAGAGTAACTACCACACCACAAATGGCCCACCATAACCCATAGGTGGCGCTACAGGTCACGCCCTAAAGCACAAGATACAAGGCTTTCTGGAATGGATAGGCTCACCAAGCCCCCTCCCTTCACTTCTTGGCTTGAAATAAAGGCCCATGTGGATCTTGATGGTATTGCATTTCCGATTTTGTATGCAATGGTAAAAAGGTCTCAAAATCCTGAAACATAGATAGTATAGGCCAAGAAACACTTTAACAAAAGCCCATGTGGATCTTGTTGGTATTGCATTTCCGATTTTGTATGCAATGGTAAAAAGTTATAAAAATCCTGAAACATTGATAGTAGAGACCAAGAGTAACTACCACACCACAAATGGCCCACCATTACCCATAGGTGGCGCTACAGGTCACGCCCTAAAGCACAAGATACAAGGCTTTCTGGAATGGATAGGCTCACCAAGCCCCCTCCCTTCACTTCTTGGCTTGAAATAAAGGCCCATGTGGATCTTGATGGTATTGCATTTCCGATTTTGTATGCAATGGTAAAAAGGTCTCAAAATCCTGAAACATAGATAGTATAGGCCAAGAAACACTTTAACAAAAGCCCATGTGGATCTTGTTGGTATTGCATTTCCGATTTTGTATGCAATGGTAAAAAGTTATAAAAATCCTGAAACATTGATAGTAGAGACCAAGAGTAACTACCACACCACAAATGGCCCACCATTACCCATAGGTGGCGCTACAGGTTACGCCCTAAAGCACAAGATACAAGGCTTTCTGGAATGGATAGGCTCACCAAGCCCCCTCCCTTCACTTCTTGGCTTGAAATAAAGGCCCATGTGGATCTTGATGGTATTGCATTTCCGATTTTGTATGCAATGGTAAAAAGGTCTCAAAATCCTGAAACATAGATAGTATAGGCCAAGAAACACTTTAACAAAAGCCCATGTGGATCTTGTTGGTATTGCATTTCCGATTTTGTATGCAATGGTAAACAGTTCTCCAAATCCTGAAACATTGATAGTATAGGCCATGAGTAACTACCACACCACAAAAGACCCACCATTATCCATAGGTGGCGCTATGGCCACCCCCCAATTGTCCATTTTCAAAGTGCTGCCATTTGCATCCCATTTGTCCCAAAATTCTGAAATTCATTACATATGCTTTATTTCTCATGAGGAACAAAAAAGCCTCTAGAACCTATAACGGCACCCACACAAATCTGAAAAATAGTTCAATGTAAGATGAAAATTTGATTCATTGTGAATATTTAAAATATGTATGCTTGGCTTATTTCTAATGCTTTTTCCCCAAATCCTATCTGTAATTTGTTTAAACAAACGTAGCCTTTTAAACCTCTAGGTTTAATTCTCTCTTTTATACATTTAAAGTTGGATTTGACATTTAACAGACATTTAATCATTTAGCAAGTTGTTTGACTCAAAAACCATAACAGTACATGGCCCCAACAGTACCAAGCTTCCACCTTCACTCCTTAGTTTAGTAGCCATTTTAGACTAGTAGGCATTGTGTGGTTAGTTTGGCCACAGCTAATTTTACTCTTAAAATAAACAGAAGGTCTTCTTCTTCAGAACTATACAGTTGAATCAACCAAACACAGCTTGGTCATGTTATCACCTTCTTTGGCACATCTAAACTAAGGACTAGACTTTTAAGAAAGCATGACCAAAGCAATTTGGTGAGGGCGGGTTCCTACATAAACAGTTGGTGACAAAGAATTTCAGACAATAACTTAAACATAGTCTTGCATTAAGAGTAGAGTCAACAAATTGAATAACTGTGCTAATGGTTGTTGAAACTCATTGCTCTGAGTTGGTGCATGTCAATTTAGGCAGAAGTCCATGTCTGGTGATATTTGACAACCTCAAACAGCATGAGTCTGCCACTGGGCCTATTGAAAAGGCTCTTGTTTTGATTTGCAATGCAACTATGGGGGGCCAAGCTGGGCCCAGTTGTACTGTTAGAAAGGCCAGTTACATTAAACATTATTGTTGTCATATAGTTTTCTTCCCAGCATTGCAGGCACTAATAAAATCAGTGGTGTCCAGAAATGTTTCGTAGGAGTGGCGAAAAAGAGAAGCAGAACAGTGGAACACCATCCCACTACCATTATCTCTTATTCACTCTCATCTGTGTTGTGTATCTGTAACTGGTATAGTATGGGACTACATGAATGTTTCAAAGTCAAAGTGTAGTAGCGTAGAATAGAGGAACTGGGTGTACAAGATTGTGCTTGCGGAATGAATGCTCCGTGACATGTTTTATAAAACTTGAGAAGGCTCCCTTTATTCGTGGTGTGTGTCCAGTATATAACGTCTCGCCCTGCTTTATCCTACCGCTCTGCTCCCCGGCCCCTTGTAGTAGCCTCATCTCCATGCCCATAACATTACGCCATTAACTAGATCCAGTTACATGACACTGGGAAATGGGTGCTGATGTGGAAAGTCCCCAAAAACAGCAGAAAACAAGGAAAATATAAATCCACCAGTCATTTTTACATTTTAAATATGGAGGCATCTATTGGAACAAGTGGTAACTCCTTTGTTGTACACCCAACAAATATTGGGCTACTTTACATATAATACATATATAACTATACTTATAGGCCTTAATGTAGTTGTCGTCCTACCATTACATTCATGTCCTTTACTAAAGTGTATCTTCCCTTTCATAAAGTTATTGTTGTAATCAAAGCTTTTAAAGAATGGATCTTTACATGGTGGGCCTAACCAGAGCACGGGTGGCCTGACAGAACACGCTTCAAAGTTGTCACTTTCAAAAGGGTGGCATTTTAACCCTGTTTGTCCAAAATGTCTAAAAGTTGGTACTCATGCCTTATATTGCTCATGGGGAAAAAAAGAGTGTCAAGAACCCATAACGTCGGCAGCATGGATATTTCTCTAGAGTGACAATTTGTGAAGAATATCAGAAAATGACTTAAAATCAGCCATTGATCCAGTTGTCTTGAAATGTTGTGTACATGTATGAAATACATGTCCACAACATTTCAAGACAACTGGATCAATGGCTGATTTTAAGTCATTTTCTGATATTCTTCACATGTATGAAATACATGTCGGTGTCATGTCAATTTGGTAATGGTTTGAAATGTTATGGAGGAACCCGCCATTGCTGCCTGCAGCTATATTTATTGGTGGCCAAGCCGCGAAGCGGTGAAGCCACATAAGTGATTCTACCTTTTCTTATTATTATTAGGGGCCAAGCAGCGAAGCTGCGAGGCACCTATTGTTATTGTTAGTATTATTATTATTATTATTCTTAGGACTGGGTGTCTATGGCAGCCCCCATAAGCGCTTGGTCAAAAGTTGTGAAATTTGGCACACTCATTGGGGACAGTCCCCTGGTCCAATTCACAAAGTTTCATGTCCCATACTATGGCACTCTAGCGCCACCAATGGGTCAAAGTTGGAGTTGTGTTTACACACGCAACTTTTGAACCGTATGTCCTATTTTCAAAAATGAGGTACCATTGGATTCCCTCGATCAAGCCGAGTGCAATGCACACCATGGCGTCAATTTCCGGTTATATAGATTTTCCGCTATTTCCGGTTTTATCAAAAACCTTTGAAAGCCTACTCCTCCTACAATCTTTGTCAAATCTTCTTCAAAATTACCAGATATGCTCTTCAAACCAAGCCGCACAAAAGTTATGGTAGAGCATTTTGATCCCCACAACCGTTTGTCCGTGACAGCCAATCAAATTCAGCAGAATAGCCACCAAACAGGAAATGAAGTCATATCTCAGCAGTTCTTTGAGGCAGTGACACCAAATTTGATGTGCCTACTCGGAACCTTATTTTGAGTATGTCCTCCAAAAATGGTGTCATGTGAGTAAAAGGGGGCGAGGCCGGAAGCATAAACGTGTTTTGGCTAATAACTGTTGAAGTGTTTACCTTAATAAAATAATTTATTTGTCTGTTGATGTCCTGTGAGATATCAAGCTTGACCATCGATAATGTTTCATAACAACCGAATTGACGCGGCCGCCATTTTGGATTTTATGGAAAAGTGTAAAAACCTTTTAAACGCCCCAAATGTTGTCCAATGTTTAATAAATTTGGCACAGATTATCTTCAGACCAAGCTTCACAAAGGTGTCAGATGGATTTTCCATTTTCAAAACCGTTTGTTCGGTAGAGACGATCAAAGGCGGCGGCGAAGCCGCAAAAGACACGTGAGAGCGTAACTCAGCAACCATTTGTGCGATTGTCACCAAACTTGGGTTCCATCGTTCCCACGAGGAGCAAAAGAGGCCTGCGGTGTTATACCAGAAAAAAAACACTTTGAACACTCACTACTTTGGAACGCAAACAGATATTTCAACCAAACTTGGCGTGTTGCATGAGTGCAACAGGTTGTTGTGACTTAATTGTTGCGCAAGTGCTATGGAGGCCTTGTCCTGCTCTGGACTGCTTGGCCCAGCCTCCATTGCTGCTTGCAGCTATATTTGGTGGCCAAGCCGCGAAGCGGCGAAGCCACATAAGTGATTCTACCTTTTCTTAATATTATTATTATTACGCTTCTTCTGTCATTGGAGTCTATGGCAGCCCCTAGAACCGTATGGTAAAAAGTTGTATAATTTGGCAGACTCATTAAGCACAGTCCCTTCTTTATATTCACCAAGTTTCATGTCTCCCATTGGAGTAATCTAGCGCCACCAACTGGTCAAAGTTGGACTTGTGTTTACACACGTAACTTTTGAACCGTATGACCGATTTTCAAAAATGAGGTACCGTTGGATTCCCTGGATCGAGACGAGTTCAACGCACACCAGGGCGTCAATTTCCGGTTATATAGATTTTCTGCCATTTTGAATTTTGTGAAAAAACGTTTTTTTGCTTCTCCTCCCTCAATTTTTGTCAAATCTTCCCCAGAATTGGCACACATCATCATCAGACCAACCCTCACAGAAGTTATCAAAGGAACCAAACAGGAAGTTGGATCATATCTCGGCTAATCTTTAAGAAATCAACCCCAAACCTGGTGTGATGACTCGGAACCCTCTTCTGAGGCTGTCCAATGAATTTGGTGTCATGTCATTACTGGGCGTGGCCGCAGGAAGCAAAAATGTGTTTTGGCCAATAACTGTTGATTTGTTTGCTTTTATTAAGTGATTCCTTTGTTTCATGATATCTCGGGACGTCCCGTGTGTGACCCATCATCATTTGTGATAATAGCCGAATTGATGCGGCCGCCATTTTGAATTCATTGAAAAATGTTTTTTCTCTACTCCTCCTACACATGTTGTCCAATCTTCACCAAATTTCGCAGAGATTATCTTCAGACCAAGCTTCACAAAGGCCATCACATGATGTTTGATTTTCACAACCGTTTGACCGGTACAGGCAATCAAAATGTGCAATTAAGCCATCAAACAGGAAGTTGGGTCGTATCTCAGCTAATCTTTGATGGATTCACACCAAACTTGCCGCATGCACTCGGAACCCTGTTCTGAGGATTTCTAAAGTGTTGTATGGGTCATTTGACTGCTTGGCCACCACATTGCTGCTTGCAGCTATATTTAGGATTCCTCCGTCAGGAGGAAACCTATTGTTATTGTTAGTTAGGATTCCTCCGTCAGGAGGAAACCTATTGTTATTGTTAGTTTTATTATTATTATTATTCTTGTTCCATGGAAGTCAATGGCAGCCCCTAGAACCCTTCGACAACTTTTTGTGAAATTTGGCACACTCATTAAAGACAGTTGATTCTATACCTACACCAAGTTTCATGTCTCCCATTAGACCACTCCAGCGCCACCAACGGGTCAAAGTTGGACTTGTGTTTACACACGCAACTTTTGAACCGTATGACCCATTTTCAAAAATGAGGTACCATTGGATTCCCTGGATCAAGCCGAGTTCAACGCACCCCATGGCGTCAATTTCCGGTTATATAGATTTTCCGCTATTTCCGGTTTTATCAAAAACCTTTGAAAGCCTACTCCTCCTACAATTTTTGTCATATCTTCTTCAAAGTTACCAGAGATGATCTTCAGACCAAGCCTCACAAAAGTTATCGAAAAGAATTTTGATCCTCGCAACCGTTTGTCCGGTACAGCCAATCAAATTCATCAGAAAAGCCGCCAAACAGGATGTGAAGTCATGTCTCAGCAAATCTTTGAGATATCAACACGAAACTTGGTATATCGATGGAAGACACTACAACATGTTACCGTGTGCAAAGGCAACTTCATATCTCCAAAAATGATTGATATAAAGCAAATTGAACTTATCGCTAACGCTAAAATAATGCTTTACACATCAGCCAGTCAAAAACTGATACTCTGATTCAATCACAAGTTCATATGAAGACTCTTGAGAATGTTTATAACACAAATCTGTGAAAAAGTTGACTGTAAGATCAAAGGTTGATTTTTGGTGAATATTTGAAACATGCTTGCTTGGCTAATTTCAAGCCAAATTTCCAATGAATGTCTCCCCTCCTCCTGCCCGCGCGTGCTCCACATCCTCACACACTCAGCCTTAACTTACACACGCGCGGGCTTGGCAAGACGCACACGCAACATTTCAGGAGAGTGTGGGCTGACCAAGCCCCCACTCATTCCTTGGTTTCTAGCAAAGGCCTTGTGGATCTTGTAATCTTGGATCTCTTAACAAAAGCTGATCTTTTTAGTATTGCATTTCCGATTTTGTATCCAATGGTAAAAAGTTATACAAATCCTGAAACATTGATATATATATATATGTATTTATATATATATAAATCTTTATTTCAGACGCCAAGTTCCACATAAAATAACAGACATAGAGCTCTAAAAAAGAGAGTAAAACGAAAACATAAAACATAGATAATACAGTGCATAAAAAGTATGAAGACTTTTGTGCCAATGTAGTCTTAAGTTCCAAGTAATCGATAGCAGCTCTTTAGAGGGTTGACCAGAGCCTCTACTATTCAGTTCTCAGACTTGTCCAGTCGACACATGAAACCATACATCAGTTGTCTCAGGAGTGCCTTACAGGTTGGTACGTGCTTAGACAGAAACAACTGACCAGCACTATGCCACCTAGGCACATTAAGTAGCAATCTAAAAGCATCATTGAAACCATACATCAGTTGTCTCAGGATTGCCTTACAGGTTGGTACGTGCTTAGAAACAAACAACTGACTAGCACTATGCCACCTTGGCACATTAAGTAGCAATCTAAAAGCATCATTGTAGGCTACTTTCAGTATCTGTATACTCCTTTACCTGTACATAGACCACAAATGAGCAGTGTACAATGGTGTTATGTAGGTTCTAAACAGGGAACATTTAACTGAATCTGAGCACATAGAAAACGTCCTTAATAACATACTGGCCTGAGAATATATTTTACAGCGCTGTTGATACATATCGTTGTCATCTGTCCAATCATCAGAAATGACATGGCAGATATTTTATTTCCTCACAAACACCAAGGGGACTGCCAGATAAATAAAAGGTAGGGAAGGTTAATTTCCTGTCCTGATTACTTCTGACTATCATTATGTGGCTTTTCTTTGCATTATATTTTATATCATGATCTAAGCCATACTGAGAGCACACCCATAGCATCTGTTGCAACAGGCTGAGTGGAACCAGATCATCTGCGTACATCAGATGATTGACAATAGATTCACCAACAAGACAGCCTGTATTTGTCTTATTCAGCTGGCTTGATAAGTCGTCCATATCCATATTAAACAAAAAGGGAAATCAAATTCCTCCTTGTCGAACTTCGTTACCAACATGGAAAGGAGCTGATACAACATTGTCCCATTTAACATGAAAAGTTTGATTGGCATACGAGAACACCAAAATCCTCACAAGAGGTTTAGGGACACCTCTCGCTATTAGCTTCATAAACAGTTTTTCATGACAAATTCGATCAAAAGCTTTGTAAGCATCAATAAAGCATAAAAATACAGATAAATTAAGACTTGTGTACCTGAGACAATCTCCTTCAGAGCATAGATACAGAGATCAGTACCATGTTTTCTTTTAAAACCAAACTGATTTTCTGCAGTCAGAATATACATTTCCAATTTCAATCAAATAATTCTCTCAAACACTTTAGACAAGATACTGGCCAATGCAATGGGTTGATAGTTGTCTATGCTGTTCAGTTTACCAGCCTTATCTTTAACAACAGGCACTAACAGTACTGACATAATAGAGTTCGGTAGAACACCATGAACCATAATTCCAGTGAGACACATGGCTAGAAATGGACTGAGTCTATAACTGGCATTTTTTAGATGCTCTGCAGAAATGCAATCCATACCACAAGCTTTGTTGTTGTCTAGCATGTGGATGGCATCATAAATATCTACTGATCTAACTATCAAGTCTGCAGAGATACCTTTATATTCATTATCAATTTTCACTGTGTTACTTTTAACACAATTAAATAGTTTACTGTAGTGCTCATTCCATAGATCAGCAATCTTCTCTGGACAACTAACCCCTTTGATATCAGAAGGGAGGGGAGTTCTGTTATTATTTATGATCTTGACCTCCTTCCAGAAGTCAGTAAGATTGTTATTCTGCATCTTTCTGGCCAGCGAGTCTGCTCTCATTGTGTTTTCATTTCTCTTAATGAAACAAGTGCATATTTAAATCTAGCATTTGTGAGGTTTTTGTTATCAAGCAGCACTCCCTGTCTGGGTCTGCCTGCCTCTGACCAGACTCTAAAGGCTTCTCTACCAGCAGCATGTTGCTCAGACACAAACTCATTCCAGACAGGCCGTGCGTTAGGGACCTTACTCTTGTGATTAATAAAAGGTTCACTGGAAGCATAAAGACATTTGACAATATCATCATACATGGCACAGAGCTTTTCAGCATGATGTTTATCCTTGCAGTTCATATCCGTGCACATTAGGGCATCCCTAGAAAATGCAACATCACTATGTAAGCTGTCAGTTAATAGAGAATATCTGTGCATAACCTCTTTGGTCAATTTTGACCTGTCCAGTTTTCTTGGGGGGCCAGCAACAAGGGTACACTCTCAACATTTAGCAGCATAGCAACTGGTATGTGATCAGTGGTGGCCAGCCCATAACACATCTCTATACTTTCCAGTGAGTCATGAGCATCGGCTGTGGTTACAATATGGTCTAGCCAGGAAGTTGTGTGCCACGTTTCACTTATATAGGTAAAACTTGTATCAGGCAATAACGCTTGATATCATTAATTTAGTTTCATTACAGAACTGCTGCAGATGTTGTGCGAATAAACACTTATCTGACATGTCAGCATTAAAATCACCCATGACATAGACACAACATGAACTATTGTCCTCTATGAAGGACTGAATAAAAGCTAACCTGTTCTGAAATTTATCCTCATGGTCATAGGATTCATATGGTGTGTACACATTTACAATAGTAAATTTATTTTCATTGTGATTAAACTCCAACCCAATAGCCCAGTCAACGTTAAGCCACACCACCTTTACCGTTGGGTCATATTTTATGTTCCACAGTATAGCTACACCACCAGCTATCCTCCCACAAACCATTCCCATGCTGAGATCGGTAGTGGACTCTCCAGCACCATGAAAGTTCTTGTGTAGGGAGTTCAATTTGTCCAGATCTTGCTTGGCCATCCAGGTTTCTTGAAGGCAGACAATGTCACTCTCGTCCAGCAATGTGTCCACCACCAAACGTCTTGATCTATCAGCAGCAGTATGTCCTACTCGGAGGCCACGAGCGTTGTAGGATACAACCCGCATTAATGATCTACCACGGACCCATCAGGGCAGCTGGCCGGTGTGTCTGTCTCCCTGGTCTCTACATATAGGCCTACATTCATCCCAGCATCATGACTGAGCTGAAGCTCGGTACCCTGAGAGGGGGGGGTATGCTCTGGTCGAGCTTTTTTGAAAGTATAGACCAAGGGTAATTACCACACCACAACTGTCCCACCATTACCCATAGGTGGCGCTACATTCCACGCCCTAAAGCACAAAGGCTTTCTGGAATGGATAGGCTAACCAAGCCCCCTCCCTTCACTCCTTGGGTTGAAATAAAGGCCCTTGTGGATCTTGATGGTATTATTTCAGATTTGGTATCCCATTGGTAATTCTGCAGCTTAGATTTTTCTATACAGTTCCAATTTGTCAAGAATATACATTTTTCAATGATTCGCAATGTTTGGAGGAATCCGCCATTACTGCTTGCAGTTATATTTTTATTATTATTATTATTATTCTTGTTCCATGGAAGTCAATGGCAGCCCCTAGAACCCTTCGACAACTTTTTATGAAATTTGGCACACTCATTAAGGACAGTTGATTCTATACCTACACCAAGTTTCATGTCTCCCATTAGACCACTCCAGCGCCACCAACGGGTCAAAGTTGGACTTGTGTTTACACACGCAACTTTTGAACCGTATGACCGATTTTCAAAAATGAGGTACCTTTGGATTCCCTGGATCAATCCGAGTTCAATGCACACCATGGCGTCAATTTCCGGTTATATAGATTTTCCGCTATTTCCGGTTTTATCAAAAACCTTTGAAAGCCTACTCCTCCTACAATTTTTGTCATATCTTTTTCAAAGTTACCAGAGATGATCTTCAGACCAAGCCTCACAAAAGTTATCGAAAATAATTTTGATCCTCACAACCGTTTGTCCGTTACAGCCAATCAAATTCATCAGAAAAGCCGCCAAACAGGATGTGAAGTCATGTCTCAGCAAATCTTTGAGATATCAACACGAAACTTGGTACATTGATGGAAGACACTACACCATGTTACCGTGTGCAAAGGCAACTTCATATCTCCAAAAATGATTGATATAAAGCAAATTGAACTTATCGCTAACGCTAAAATAATGCTTTACACATCAGCCAGTCAAAAACTGATACTCTGATTCAATCACAAGTTCATATGAAGACTCTTGAGAATGTTTATAACACAAATCTGTGAAAAAGTTGACTGTAAGATCAAAGGTCGATTTTTGGTGAACATTTGAAACATGCTTGCTTGGCTAATTTCTAGCCAAATTTCCAATGAATGTCTCCCCTCCTCCTGCCCGCGCGTGCTCCACATCCTCACACACTCAGCCTTAACTTACACACGCACGGGCTTGGCAAGACGCACACGCAACATTTCAGGAGAGTGTGGGCTGACCAAGCCCCCACTCATTCCTTAGTCTCTAGCAAAGGCCTTGTGGATCTTGTAATCTTGGATCTCTTAACAAAAGCTGATCTTTTTGGTATTGCATTTCCGATTTTGTATGCAATGGTAAAAAGTTATACAAATCCTTAAACATTGATATATATATATATATATATATATATACATGTATTTATATATATATATAAATCTTTATTTCAGACGCCAAGTTCCACATAAAATAACAGACATAGAGCTATAAAAAAGAGAGTAAAACAAAAACATAAAACATAGACAATACAGTGCATAAAAAGTATGAAGACTTTTGTGCCAATGTAGTCTTAAGTTCCAAGTAATCGATAGCAGCTCTTTAGAGGGTTGACCAGAGCCTCTACTATTCAGTTCTCAGACTTGTCCAGTCGACACATGAAACCATACATCAGTTGTCTCAGGATTGCCTTACAGGTTGGTACGTGCTTAGACACAAACAACTGACTAGCACTATGCCACCTTGGCACATTAAGTAGCAATCTAAAAGCATCATTGTAGGCTACTTTCAGTATCTGTATACTCCTTTTCCTGTACATAGACCACAAATGAGCAGTGTACAATGGTGTTATGTAGGTTCTAAACAGGGAACATTTAACTGAATCTGAGATCATAGAAAACGTCTTTAATAACATACTGGCCTGAGAATATATTTTACAGCGCCGTTGATACATATCGTTGTCATCTGTCCAATCATCAGAAATGACATGGCCCAGATATTTTATTTCCTCACAAACACCAAGGGGACTGCCAGATAAATAAAAGGTAGGGAAGGTTAATTTCCTGTCCTGATTACTTCTGACTATCATTATGTGGCTTTTCTTTGCATTATATTTGATATCATGATCTAAGCCATACTGAGAGCACACCCATAGCATCTGTTGCAACAGGCTGAGTGGAACCAGATCATCTGCGTACATCAGATGATTGACAATATATTCACCAACAAGACAGCCTGTATTTGTCTTATTCAGCAGGCTTGATAAGTCGTCCATATCCATATTAAACAAAAAGGGAAATCAAATTCCTCCTTGTCGAACTCCGTTACCAACATGGAAAGGAGCTGATACAACATTGTCCCATTTAACATGAAAAGTTTGATTGGCATACCAGAACACCAAAATCCTCACAAGAGGTTTAGGGACACCTCTCGCTATTAGCTTCATAAACAGTTTTTCATGACAAATTTGATCGAAAGCTTTGTAAGCATCAATAAAGCATAAAAATACAGATGAATTAAGACTTGTGTACCTGAGACAATCTCCTTCAGAGCATAGATACAGAGATCAGTACCATGTTTTCTTTTAAAAAACCAAACTGATTTTCTGCAGTCAGAATATACATTTCCAATTTCAATCAAATAATTCTCTCAAACACTTTAGACAAGATACTGGCCAATGCAATGGGTCGATAGTTGTCTATGCTGTTCAGTTTACCAGCCTTATCTTTAACAACAGGCACTAACAGTACTGACATGATTGAGTTCGGTAGAACACCATGAACCATAATTCCAGTGAGACACATGGCTAGTAATGGACTGAGTCTATAACTGGCATTTTTTAGATGCTCTGCAGAAATGCAATCCATACCACAAGCGTTGTTGTTGTCTAGCATGTGGATGGCATCATAAATATCTACTGATCTAACTATTAAGTCTGCAGAGATACCTTTATATTCATTATCAATTCTCACTGTGTTACTTTTAACACAATTAAATAGTTTACTGTAGTGCTCATGCCATAGATCAGCAATCTTCTCTGGACAACTAACCCCTTTGATATCAGAAGGGAGGGGAGTTCTGTTATTATTTATGATCTTGACCTCCTTTCAGAAGTCAGTAAGATTGTTATTCTGCATCTTTCTGGCCAGCGAGTCTGCTCTCATTGTGTTTTCATTTCTCTTAATGAAACGAGTGCATATTTAAATCTAGCATTTGTGAGGTTTTTGTTATCAAGCAGCACTCCCTGTCTGGGTCTGCCTGCCTCTGACCAGACTCTAAAGGCTTCTCTAGCAGCAGCATGTTGCTCAGACACAAACTCATTCCAGACAGGCCGTGCGTTAGTTGTGTGCCACGTTTCACTTATATAGGTAAAACTTGTATCAGGCAATAACGCTTGATATCATTAATTTAGTTTCATTACAGAACTGCTGCAGATGTTGTGCGAATAAACACTTATCTGACATGTCAGCATTAAAATCACCCATGACATAGACACAACATGAACTATTGTCCTCTATGAAGGACTGAATAAAAGCTAACCTGTTCTGAAATTCATCCTCATGGTCATAGGATTCATATGGTGTGTACACATTTACAATAGTAAATTTATTTTCATTGTGATTAAACTCCAACCCAATAGCCCAGTCAACGTTAAGCCACACCACCTTTACCGTTGGGTCATATTTTATGTTCCACAGTATAGCTACACCACCAGCTATCCTCCCACAAACCATTCTCATGCTGAGATTGATAGTGGACTCTCCAGCACCATGAAAGTTCTTGTGTAGGGAGTTCAATTTGTCCAGATCTTGCTTGGCCATCCAGGTTTCTTGAAGGCAGACAATGTCACTCTCGTCCAGCAATGCGTCCACCACCAAACGTCTTGATCTATCAGCAGCAGTATGTCCTACTCGGAGGCCACGAGCGTTGTAGGATACAACCCGCATTAATGATCTACCACGGACCCATCAGGGCAGCTGGCCGGTGTGTCTGTCTCCCTGGTCTCTACATATATGCCTACATCCATCCGAGCATCATGACTGAGCTGAAGCTCGGTACCCTGAGAGCGGGGGGGTATGCTCTGGTCGAGCTTTTTTGAAAGTATAGACCAAGGGTAATTACCACACCACAACTGTCCCACCATTACCCATAGGTGGCGCTACATTCCACGCCCTAAAGCACAAAGGCTTTCTGGAATGGATAGGCTAACCAAGCCCCCTCCCTTCACTCCTTGGGTTGAAATAAAGGCCCTTGTGGATCTTGATGGTATTATATTTCAGATTTGGTATCCCATCGGTAATTCTGCAGTATAGATTTTTCTATACAGTTCCAATTTGTCAAGAATATACATTTTTCAATGGTACGCAATGTTTGGAAGAATCCGCCATTACTGCTTGCAGTTATATTTATTAGGGGCCAAGCAACGAAGCTGCGAGGCACCTATTGTTATTGTTAGAATTATTATTATTATTATTCTTAGGACTGGGTGTCTATGGCAGCCCCCATAAGCGCCTGGTCGAAAGTTGTGAAATTTGGCACACTCATTGGGGACAGTCCCCTGGTCCAATTCGCAAAGTTTCATGTCCCATACTATGGCACTCTAGCGCCACCAATGGGTCAAAGTTGGAGTTGTGTTTACACATGCAACTTTTGAACCGTATGTCCTATTTTCAAAACTGAGGTACCATTGGATTCCCTGGATCAAGCCGAGTGCAATGCACACCATGGCGTCAATTTCCGGTTATATAGATTTTCCGCTATTTCCGGTTTTATCGAAAACCTCTGAAAGCCTACTCCTCCTACAATTTTTTTCAAATCTTCTTTAAAATTACCAGATATGCTCTTCAGACCAAGCCGCACAAAAGTTATGGTAGAGCATTTTGATCCCCACAACCGTTTGTCCCTGAGAGCCAATCAAAATCAGCAGAATAGACACCAAACAGGAAATGAAGTCTTATCTCAGCAGTTCTTTGAGGCAGTGACACCGAATTTGATATGCCTACTCGGAACCTTATTCTGGGTATGTCCTCCAAAAATGGTTTCATGTGACTAAAAGGGGGCGTGGCCGGAAGCATAAACGTGTTTTGGCTAATAACTGTTGAAGTGCTTACCTTAATAAAGTAATTTCTTTGTCGGTTGATGTCTTGTGAGATATCAAACTTGACCATCGATAATATTTCATAACAACCGAATTGACGCGGCCGCCATTTTGGATTTAATGGAAAAGTGTAAAAACCTTTTACACGCCCCAAATTGTGTCATATGTTTACTAAATTTGGCACAGATGATCTTCAGACCAAGCTTCACAAAGGTGTCAGATGGATTTTCCATTTTCAAAACCGTTTGTTCGGTAGAGACGATCAAAGGCGGCGGCGAAGCCGCGAAAGACACGTGAGAGCGTAACTCAGCAACCATTTGTGCGATTGTCACCAAACTTGGGTTCCATCGTTCCCACGAGGAGCAGAGGAGGCCTGTGGTGTTATACCAGAAAAAAAACACTTTGAACACTCACTACTTTGGAACGCAAACAGATATTCCAACCAAACTTGGTGTGTTGCATGAGTGCAACAAGTTGTTGTAACTTAATTGTTGCGCAAGGCCATGTCCTGCTCTGGACTGCTTGGCCCCTCCATTGCTGCTTGCAGCTATATTTAGGATTCCTCCGTCAGGAGGAAACCTATTGTTATTGTTAGTTTTATTATTAGGATTCCTCCGTCAGGAGGAAACCTATTGTTATTGTTAGTTTTATTATTAGGATTCCTCCGTCAGGAGGAAACCTATTGTTATTGTTAGTTTTATTAGGATTCCTCCGTCAGGAGGAAACCTATTGTTATTGTTAGTTTTATTATTAGGATTCCTCCGTCAGGAGGAAACCTATTGTTATTGTTAGTTTTATTATTATTATTATTATTATTCTTGTTCCATGGAAGTCAATGGCAGCCCCTAGAACACTTCGACAACTTTTTGTGAAATTTGGCACACTCATTAAGGACAGTTGATTCTATACCTACACCAAGTTTCATGTCTCCCATTAGACCACTCCAGCGCCACCAACGGGTCAAAGTTGGACTTGTGTTTACACACGCAACTTTTGAACCGTATGACCCATTTTCAAAAATGAGGTACCATTGGATTCCCTGGTTCAAGCCGAGTTCAACGCACCCCATGGCGTCAATTTCCGGTTATATAGATTTTCCGCTACTTCCGGTTTTATCAAAAACCTTTGAAAGCCTACTCCTCCTACAATTGTTGTCATATCTTCTTCAAAGTTACCAGAGATGATCTTCAGACCAAGCGTCACAAAAGTTATCGAAAAGAATTTTGATCCTCACAACCGTTTGTCCGGTACAGCCAATCAAATTCATCAGAAAAGCCGCCAAACAGGATGTGAAGTCATGTCTCAGCAAATCTTTGAGATATCAACACGAAACTTGGTATATCGATGGAAGACACTACAACATGTTACCGTGTGCAAAGGCAACTTCATATCTCCAAAAATGATTGATATAAAGCAAATTGAACTTATCGCTAACGCTAAAATAATGCTTTACACATCAGCCAGTCAAAAACTGATACTCTGATTCAATCACAAGTTCATATGAAGACTCTTGAGAATGTTTATAACACAAATCTGTGAAAAAGTTGACTGTAAGATCAAAGGTCGATTTTTGGTGAATATTTGAAACATGCTTGCTTGGCTAATTTCTAGCCAAATTTCCAATGAATGTCTCCCCTCCTCCTGCCCACGCGTGCTCCACATCCTCACACACTCAGCCTTAACTTACACACGCGCGGGCTTGGCAAGACGCACACGCAACATTTCAGGAGAGTGTGGGCTGACCAAGCCCCCACTCATTCCGTAGTCTCTAGCAAAGGCCTTGTGGATCTTGTAATCTTGGATCTCTTAACAAAAGCTGATCTTTTTGGTATTGCATTTCCGATTTTGTATGCAATGGTAAAAAGTTATACAAATCCTGAAACATTGATATATATATATATATATATATATATGTATTTATATATATATAAATCTTTATTTCAGACGCCAAGTTCCACATAAAATAACAGACATAGAGCTATAAAAAAGAGAGTAAAACAAAAACATAAAACATAGATAATACAGTGCATAAAAAGTATGAAGACTTTTGTGCCAATGTAGTCTTAAGTTCCAAGTAATCGATAGCAGCTCTTTAGAGGGTTGACCAGAGCCTCTACTATTCAGTTCTCAGACTTGTCCAGTCGACACATGAAACCATACATCAGTTGTCTCAGGAGTGCCTTACAGGTTGGTACGTGCTTAGACAGAAACAACTGACCAGCACTATGCCACCTAGGCACATTAAGTAGCAATCTAAAAGCATCATTGAAACCATACATCAGTTGTCTCAGGATTGCCTTACAGGTTGGTACGTGCTTAGACACAAACAACTGACTAGCACTATGCCACCTTGGCACATTAAGTAGCAATCTAAAAGCATCATTGTAGGCTACTTTCAGTATCTGTATACTCCTTTACCTGTACATAGACCACAAATGAGCAGTGTACAATGGTGTTATGTAGGTTCTAAACAGGGAACATTAAACTGAATCTGAGCACATAGAAAACGTCCTTAATATCATACTGGCCTGAGAATATATTTTACAGCGCTGTTGATACATATCGTTGTCATCTGTCCAATCATCAGAAATGACATGGCAGATATTTTATTTCCTCACAAACACCAAGGGGACTGCCAGATAAATAAAAGGTAGGGAAGGTTAATTTCCTGTCCTGATTACTTCTGACTATCATTATGTGGCTTTTCTTTGCATTATATTTTATATCATGATCTAAGCCATACTGAGAGCACACCCATAGCATCTGTTGCAACAGGCTGAGTGGAACCAGATAATCTGCGTACATCAGATGATTGACAATAGATTCACCAACAAGACAGCCTGTATTTGTCTTATTCAGCTGGCTTGATAAGTCGTCCATATCCATATTAAACAAAAAGGGAAATCAAATTCCTCCTTGTCGAACTCCGTTACCAACATGGAAAGGAGCTGATACAACATTGTCCCATTTAACATGAAAAGTTTGATTGGCATACCAGAACACCAAAATCCTCACAAGAGGTTTAGGGACACCTCTCGTCATTAGCTTCATAAACAGTTTTTCATGACAAATTCGATCGAAAGCTTTGTAAGCATCAATAAAGCATAAAAATACAGATAAATTAAGACTTGTGTACCTGAGACAATCTCCTTCAGAGCATAGATACAGAGATCAGTACCATGTTTTTTTTTAAAACCAAACTGATTTTCTGCCGTCAGAATATACATTTCCAATTTCAATCAAATAATTCTCTCAAACACTTTAGACAAGATACTGGCCAATGCAATGGGTCGATAGTTGTCTATGCTGTTCAGTTTACCAGCCTTATCTTTATCAACAGGCACTAACAGTACTGACATAATAGAGTTCGGTAGAACACCATGAACCATAATTCCAGTGAGACACATGGCTAGAAATGGACTGAGTCTATAAGTGGCATTTTTTAGATGCTCTGCAGAAATGCAATCCATACCACAAGCTTTGTTGTTGTCTAGCATGTGGATGGCATCATAAATATCTACTGATCTAACTATCAAGTCTGCAGAGATACCTTTATATTCATTATCAATTCTCACTGTGTTACTTTGAACACAATTAAATAGTTTACTGTAGTGCTCATGCCATAGATCAGCAATCTTCTCTGGACAACTAACCCCTTTGATATCAGAAGGGAGGGGAGTTCTGTTATTATTTATGATCTTGACCTCCTTCCAGAAGTCAGTAAGATTGTTATTCTGCATCTTTCTGGCCAGCGAGTCTGCTCTCATTGTGTTTTCATTTCTCTAAATGAAACAAGTGCATATTTAAATCTAGCTTTTGTGAGGTTTTTGTTATCAAGCAGCAATCCCTGTCTGGGTCTGTCTGCCTCTGACCAGACTCTAAAGGCTTCTCTAGCAGCAGCATGTTGCTCAGACACAAACTCATTCCAGACAGGCCGTGCGTTAGGGACCTTACTCTTGTGATTAATAAAAGGTTCACTGGAAGCATAAAGACATTTGACAATATCATCATACATGGCACAGAGCTTTTCAGCATGATGTTTATCCTTGCAGTTCATATCCGTGCACATTAGGGCATCCCTAGAAAATGCAACATCACTATGTAAGCTGTCACTTAATAGAGAATATCTGTGCATAACCTCTTTGGTCAATTTTGACCAGTCCAGTTTTCTTGGGGGGCCAGCAACAAGGGTACACTCTCAACATTTAGCAGCATAGCAACTGGTATGTGATCAGTGGTGGCCAGCCCATAACACATCTCTATACTTTCCAGTGATACTTTTCATGACCATCGACTGTGGTTACAATATGGTCTAGCCAGGAAGTCGTGTGCCACGTTTCACTTATATAGGTAAAACTTGTATCAGGCAATAACGCTTGATATAATTAATTTAGTTTCATTACAGAACTGCTGCAGATGTTGTGCGAATAAACGCTTATCTGACATGTCAGCATTAAAATTACCCATGACATAGACACAACATGAACTATTGTCCTCTATGAAGGACTGAATAAAAGCTAACCTGTTCTGAAATTCATCCTCATGGTCATAGGATTCATATGGTGTGTATACATTTACAATAGTAAATGTATTTTCATTCTGATTAAACTCCAACCCAATAGCCCAGTCAACGTTAAGCCACACCACCTTTACCGTTGGGTCATATTTTATGTTCCACAGTATAGCTACACCACCAGCTATCCTCCCTCAAACCATTCTCATGCTGAGATCGGTAGTGGACTCTCCAGCACCATGAAAGTTCTTGTGTAGGGAGTTCAATTTGTCCAGATCTTGCTTGGCCATCCAGGTTTCTTGAAGGCAGACAATGTCACTCTCGTCCAGCAATGTGTCCACAACCAAACGTCTTGATCTATCAGCAGCAGTATGTCCTACTCGGAGGCCACGAGCGTTGTAGGATACAACCCGCATTAATGATCTACCACGGACCCATCAGGGCAGCTGGCCGGTGTGTCTGTCTCCCTGGTCTCTACATATAGGCCTACATTCATCCCAGCATCATGACTGAGCTGAAGATCGGTACCCTGAGAGCGGGGGGTATGCTCTGGTCGAGCTTTTTTGAAAGTATAGACCAAGGGTAATTACCACACCACAACTGTCCCACCATTACCCATAGGTGGCGCTACATTCCACGCCCTAAAGCACAAAGGCTTTCTGGAATGGATAGGCTAACCAAGCCCCCTCCCTTAACTCCTTGGGTTGAAATAAAGGCCCTTGTGGATCTTGATGGTATTATATTTCAGATTTGGTATCCCATTGGTAATTCTGCAGCATAGATTTTTCTATACAGTTCCAATTTGTCAAGAATATACATTTTTCAATGGTTCGCAATGTTTGGAGGAATCCGCCATTACTGCTTGCAGTTATATTTATTATTATTATTATTATTCTTGTTCCATGGAAGTCAATGGCAGCCCCTAGAACACTTCGACAACTTTTTGTGAAATTTGGCACACTCATTAAGGACAGTTGATTCTATACCTACACCAAGTTTCATGTCTTCCATTAGACCACTCCAGTGCCACCAACGGGTCAAAGTTGGACTTGTGTTTACACACGCAACTTTTGGACCGTATGACCCATTTTCAAAAATGAGGTACCATTGGATTCCCTGGTTCAAGCCGAGTTCAACGCACCCCATGGCGTCAATTTCCGGTTATATAGATTTTCCGCTACTTCCGGTTTTATCAAAAACCTTTGAAAGCCTACTCCTCCTACAATTTTTGTCATATCTTCTTCAAAGTTACCAGAGATGATCTTCAGACCAAGCGTCACAAAAGTTATCGAAAAGAATTTTGATCCTCACAACCGTTTGTCCGGTACAGCCAATCAAATTCATCAGAAAAGCCGCCAAACAGGATGTGAAGTCATGTCTCAGCAAATCTTTGAGATATCAACACGAAACTTGGTATATCGATGGAAGACACTACAACATGTTACCGTGTGCAAAGGCAACTTCATATCTCCAAAAATGATTGATATAAAGCATATTGAACTTATCGCTAACGCTAAAATAATGCTTTACACATCAGCCAGTCAAAAACTGATACTCTGATTCAATCACAAGTTCATATGAAGACTCTTGAGAATGTTTATAACACAAATCTGTGAAAAAGTTGACTGTAAGATCAAAGGTCGATTTTTGGTGAATATTTGAAACATGCTTGCTTGGCTAATTTCTAGCCAAATTTCCAATGAATGTCTCCCCTCCTCCTGCCCGCGCGTGCTCCACATCCTCACACACTCAGCCTTAACTTACACACGCGCGGGCTTGGCAAGACGCACACGCAACATTTCAGGAGAGTGTGGGCTGACCAAGCCCCCACTCATTCCTTGGTTTCTAGCCAAGGCCTTGTGGATCTTGTAATCTTGGATCTCTTAACAAAAGCTGATCTTTTTAGTATTGCATTTCCGATTTTGTATGCAATGGTAAAAAGTTATACAAATCCTGAAACATTGATATATATATATGTATTTATATATATATATAAATCTTTATTTCAGACGCCAAGTTCCACATAAAATAACAGACATAGAGCTATAAAAAAGAGAGTAAAACGAAAACATAAAACATAGATAATACAGTGCATAAAAAGTGTGACGACTTTTGTGCCAATGTAGTCTTAAGTTCCAAGTAATCGATAGCAGCTCTTTAGAGGGTTGACCAGGGCCTCTACTATTCAGTTCTCAGACTTGTCCAGTCGACACATGAAACCATACATCAGTTGTCTCAGGAGTGCCTTACAGGTTGGTACGTGCTTAGACAGAAACAACTGACCAGCACTATACCACCTAGGCACATTAAGTAGCAATCTAAAAGCATCATTGAAACCATACATCAGTTGTCTCAGGATTGCCTTACAGGTTGGTACGTGCTTAGACACAAACAACTGACTAGCACTATGCCACCTTGGCACATTAAGTAGCAATCTAAAAGCATCATTGTAGGCTACTTTCAGTAAAACCAAACTGATTTTCTGCAGTCAGAATATACATTTCCAATTTCAAACAAATAATTCTCTCAAACACTTTAGACAAGATACTGGCCAATGCAATGGGTCGATAGTTGTCTTAGATGTTCAGTTTACCAGCCTTATCTTTAACAACAGGCACTAACAGTACTGACATAATAGAGTTCGGTAGAACACCATGAACCATAATTCCAGTGAGACACATGGCTAGAAATGGACTGAGTCTATAACTGGCATTTTTTAGATGCTCTGCAGAAATGCAATCCATACCACAAGCTTTGTTGTTGTCTAGCATGTGGATGGCATCATAAATATCCACTGATCTAACTATCAAGTCTGCAGAGATACCTTTATATTCATTATCAATTCTCACTGTGTTACTTTTAACACAATTAAATAGTTTACTGTAGTGCTCATGCCATAGATCAGCAATCTTCTCTGGACAACTAACCCCTTTGATATCAGAAGGGAGGGGAGTTCTGTTATTATTTATGATCTTGGACCTCCTTCCAGAAGTCAGTAAGATTGTTATTCTGCATCTTTCTGGCCAGCGAGTCTGCTCTCATTGTGTTTTCATTTCTCTTAATGAAACGAGTGCATATTTAAATCTAGCATTTGTGAGGTTTTTGTTATCAAGCAACACTCCCTGTCTGGGTCTGCCTGCCTCTGACCAGACTCTAAAGGCTTCTCTAGCAGCAGCATGTTGCTCAGACACAAACTCATTCCAGACAGGCCGTGCGTTAGGGACCTTACTCTTGTGATTAATAAAAGGTTCACTGGAAGCATAAAGACATTTGACAATATCATCATACATGGCACAGAGCTTTTCAGCATGATGTTTATCCTTGCAGTTCATATCCGTGCACATTAGGGCATCCCTAGAAAATGCAACATCACTATGTAAGCTGTCAGTTAATAGAGAATATCTATGCATAACCTCTTTGGTCAATTTTGACCAGTCCAGTTTTCTTGGGGGGCCAGCAACAAGGGTACACTCTCAACATTTAGCAGCATAGCAACTAGTATGTGATCAGTGGTGGCCAGCCCATAACACATCTCTATACTTTCCAGTGAGTCATGAGCATCGGCTGTGGTTACAATATGGTCTAGCCAGGAAGTTGTGTGCCACGTTTCACTTATATAAGTAAAACTTGTATCAGGCAATAACGCTTGATATCATTAATTTAGTTTCATTACAGAACTGCTGCAGATGTTGTGCGAAAAAAAACGCTTATCTGACATGTCAGCATTAAAATCACCCATGACATAGACACAACATGAACTATTGTCCTCTATGAAGGACTGAATAAAAGCTAACCTGTTCTGAAATTCATCCTCATGGTCATAGGATTCATATGGTGTGTACACATTTACAATAGTACATTTATTTTCATTGTGATTAAACTCCAACCCAATAGCCCAGTCAACGTTAAGCCACACCACCTTTACCGTTGGGTCATATTTTATGTTCCACAGTATAGCTACACCACCAGCTATCCTCCCACAAACCATTCTCATGCTGAGATCGGTAGTGGACTCTCCAGCACCATGAAAGTTCTTGTGTAGGGAGTTCAATTTGTCCAGATCTTGCTTGGCCATCCAGGTTTCTTGAAGAGAGACAATGTCACTCTCGCCCAGCAATGTGTCCACCACCAAACGTCTTGATCTATCAGCAGCAGTATGTCCTACTCGGAGGCCACGAGCGTTGTAGGATACAACCCGCATTAATGATCTACCACGGACCCATCAGGGCAGCTGGCCGGTGTGTCTGTCTCCCTGGTCTCTACATATAGGCCTACATTCATCCCAGCATCATGACTGAGCTGAAGCTCGGTACCCTGAGAGCGGGGGGTATGCTCTGGTCGAGCTTTTTTGAAAGTATAGACCAAGGGTAATTACCAAACCACAACTGTCCCACCATTACCCATAGGTGGCGCTACATTCCACGCCCTAAAGCACAAAGGCTTTCTGGAATGGATAGGCTAACCAAGCCCCCTCCCTTCACTCCTTGGGTTGAAATAAAGGCCCTTGTGGATCTTGATGGTATTATATTTCAGATTTGGTATCCCATTGGTAATTCTGCAGCATAGATTTTTCTATACAGTTCCAATTTGTCAAGAATATACATTTTTCAATGGTTCGCAATGTTTGGAGGAATCCGCCATTACTGCTTGCAGTTATATTTATTATTATTACGCTTCTTCTGTCATTGGAGTCTATGGCAGCCCCTAGAACCGTATGGTAAAAAGTTGTGAAATTTGGCAAACTCATTAAGCACAGTCCCTTCTTTATATTCACCAAGTTTCATGTCTCCCATTGGAGTAATCTAGCGCCACCAACTGGTCAAAGTTGGACTTGTGTTTACACACGTAACTTTTGAAGCGTATGACCGATTTTCAAAAATGAGGTACCGTTGGATTCCCTGGATCGAGACGAGTTCAACGCACACCATGGCGTCAATTTCTGTTATGTTATGTTAATTTCGGTTATATAGATTTTCTGCCATTTTGAAGTTTGTGAAAAAACGTTTTTTTGCTTCTTCTCCCTCAATTTTTGTCAAATCTTCCCCAGAATTGGCACACATCATCATCAGACCAACCCTTACAGAAGTTATCAAAGGATATTTGATTTTCAAAACCGTTTGTCCGGTACAGCCAATCAAAATTGGCAACAAAGCAACCAAACAGGAAGTTGGATCATATCTCAGCAAATCTTTGAGAAATCAACACCAAACTTAATATGATGACTCGGAACCCTCTTCTGAGGCTGTCCAATGAATTTGGTGTCATATCATTACTGGGCGTGGCCGCAGGAAGCAGAAATGTGTTTTGGCCAATAACTGTTGATTTGTTTGCCTTTATTAAGTGATTCCTTTGTTTCATGATATCTTGGGACGTCCCGTGTGTGACCCATCATCATTTGTGATAATAGCCGAATTGATGCGGCCGCCATTTTGAATTAATTGAAAAATGTTTTTTCTCTACTCCTCCTACACATGTTGTCCAATCTTCACCAAATTTCGCAGAGATTATCTTCAGACCAAGCCTCACAAAGGCCTTCACATGATTTTTAGATTTTCAGAACCGTTTGCCCGGTACAGGCAGTCAAAATGTGCCATTAAGCCAGCAAACAGAAAGTTGGGTCGTATCTCAGCAAATCTTTGATGGATTCACACCAAACTTGCTGCATGCACTCGGAACTCTGTTCTGAGGATTTCTAAAGTGTTTTATGGTTCATTTGACTGCTTGGCCACCTCATTGCTGCTTGCAGCTATATTTATTATTAGTATTATTCCGCCATGGGTGTCTATGGCAGCCCCCATAAGCACTTGGTCGAAAGTTTTGAAATTTGGCACACTCATTGGGGACAGTCCCATGGTTCAATTCACAAAGTTTCATGTCCCATACCTTGGCACTCTAGCGCCACCAACGGGTCAAAGTTGGAGTTGTGTTTACACACGCAACTTTTGAACCGTATGACTCATTTTCAAAAATGAGGTACCATTGGATTCCCTGGATCAAGCCGAGTTTAATGCACACCATGGCGTTAAATTCCAGGTATATAAACTTTCCGCTATATCCGGTTTTATCAAAAACCTTTGAAAGCCTACTCCTCCTACATTTCTTGTAGAATCTTCTTCAAAATTGCCACAAATGATTTTCAGACCAAGCCTCAAAAAAGTAATCGAAGGATATTTGATTTTCAAAACCGTTTGTCCGGTACCGCCAATCAAATTCTGCAGAAAAGCCGCCAAACAGGAAGTGAAGCCATATCTCAGCAGTTATTTGAGGCATTTACACCAAAGTTGGTACGCCTACTCGGAACTTTATTCTTAGGATGTCCTCCAAAAATTGTGTCATGTGACTAAAGGGGGCGTGGCTGGAAGCTTACACGTGTTTTGACTAATAACTGTTGAAGTGTTCACCTTAATAAAGTAATTTCTTTGTCTCTTGATGTCTTGCGAGATATCAAGCCTGAGCATTGATAAGTTTTCATAATAACCGAATTGACGCGGCCGCCATTTTGGATTTCATGGAAACGGGTAAAAACCTTTTGCACGCCTCAATTTCTGTCCAAGGTTTACCAAATTTAGAACAGATGATCTTCAGATAAAGCTTCACAAAGGTGTCGGATGGATTTTCCATTTTCAAAAACAGTTTGTTCGGCAGAGACGATTAAAGGTGGCGGCGAAGCCCCAAAAAACACGTGAGAGCGTAACTCAGCAACCATTTGTGCGATTGTCACCAAACTTGGGTTCCATCGTTCCCACGAGGAGCAGAGGAGGCCTGTGGTGTTATACCAGAAAAGAAAAAAATTTGAACACTTCTAAAAATCAGTTCTAAAAATCCTGAAACATTGATAGTATAGGCCAAGAGTAATTACCACACCACAAATGGTCCACCATTACCCATAGGTGGCGCTACAGGCCACAAACCAAAACACAAAGATATGAGGCTTTCTGGAATGGATAGGCTCACCAAGCCCCCTCCTTTCACGTCTTGGCTTGAAATAAAGGCCCTTGTGGATCTTGATGGTATTGCATTTCAGATTTGGTATCCCACTGGTAATTCTGCAGCATAGATTTTTCTATACAGTTACAATTTGTCAAGAATATACATTTTTCTATGGTTCGCAGTGTTTGGAGGAATCCGCCATTACTGCTTGCAGTTATATTTATTATTATTATTACACATCTGTCATTGAAGTCTATGGCAGCCCCAATCACATGGTCAGAAGTTGTGAAATTTGGCACACTTTGGGACCAGTCCCCTCATCAATTTCACCAAGTTTCATGTCTCCCATTCCAACCATCTAGCGCCACCAATGGGTCAAAGTTGAAGGTGTGTTTACACATGTTACCTTTGAACCATATGCCCCATTGTCCAAAATGAGGTATTGTTGGATTCCCTGGATCAAGACGAGTTCAACGCACTCTATGATGTCATACACAGTCATGTAGAATCTCCGCCATTTTGAATGTTAAGGAGAAATGTTTTTTCGCTACTCTTCCTACAATTCTTTTCGAATCTTCTTCATAATTGCCACAGATGATCTTCAGACCAAGCCTCACAAAAGTTATCCCCTGGAGCTTAGATTTTCGCAACTGTTTGTTAGTTACAGCCAATCAAATTCAGCAACTGATACGGTTAAAGGGAAGTGAGGTCATATCTTAACGAATCTTTGATGCATTGACTCCAAACTTGGTGTATGGATTCATGAACCTGTTGTTAAGAGGTCCAAAAAAGGTATTGTCATTTGACCTCTAGGGGGCGCTACAGGCAAAATTGTGTTTTGACCAATAACTGTTGATTTGTTTGGCGTATTTCAGTCATTCCTATGTCTCGTGATATCTTAGGAGATCCCGCGTCTGATGCATGTTAATGCGTGATACCAGACAAATTGATGAGGCCGCCATTTTGAATGAATGAGTAAAACTTTTTTCCTTACTCCTACACAATGTATCCAATATTCACCAGATTTGGCACAGATTATCTTCAGACCACAATCACCTTGCCATGTAAAAATATGACTAAATTACAGCTGTTTAAACTTGGGCCAAATCTGACCATGCATGCCACAGGAGAAACGGCTTCCTTTTTGTATTCAGTAACTGTACACAGGAATTCCCAGCGCTGACAATGGCTCACTGGGATAAGACGGGCTCCGTTGAAGTGCAAGGTCGTAGGTTTGAATCCAGCCAAAGTCTCAGGCATGTCATGATACTGGTTTATCTGTTTAGTGAAGCCAGGTATGCGACAGTAGCTGTCGAGCAGTATAATCATAATGGCCACGATAATGTTTAATTCTCAGGGGATTTATACTCATGAAGAGTCCGATTTATTGTGCTTTGTAGATATAGTGAATCTACATCTAGCCAGTGCATCGGATTTCTTGCATCATAACTCCTAAACAGATTTGTCATAAATCACAAGATTGGTCTCTTCTGATTCTACGTGGCATACCAAGCCGAAATATATCACATTGTCCCGTTTCCACCATTTTGGGCGTCGGCCATTTGGAATTTTCATAAAAACATACTATTTTGAACTCCTCGTTCGCCGTTGCTCCTATTTTCATGGACATGTAATCAAATCATTTTCAGATTACAGTCACCTTGGTTTCTTCAAAATATGACTGAATTACAGCTTTTTATACTTGGGTCAAATCTGACAACGCTTCCCACAGGAAAAACGTCTTACTTTTTTTTATACAGTAACTGAACACAGTAATTCTTAGCACTGAGAATAGCTCACTGGGATAAGACGGGTTCCTCTGAAGTGCAAGGTCATAGGTTCGAATCCAGCCACAGTCATCACGTATATCATGATACTTGTTTATCTGTTTAGTGAAGCCAGGTATGCCACAGTAGCTGTCTAACAGTATAATCATAATGGTAATGATAATGTTTCAATCTCAGGGGATCTATACTCAAGAAGAGTCAGATTTATTGTGCTTTACATATATGTGTCCTCTAACCTCTAGGGGGGGCGATCCCATGTCTGACACATGTTAACTTGTGATAACAGCCAAATTGATGCCGCCATTTTGAATTAATTAATAAAAAGTTTTTGTCCTACTCCTGCTACAAAATGTGTCAAATATTCACCAACTCTAACACAGATTATCTTCAGACCACAATCACATTGACATATCAAAATAGGACTGAATTACAGCTGTTTAAATTTGGGACAAGTCTGACAACCGCTTGCCACAGGAAAAATTCCTTATATTTTTACGCAGTCACTGAAATATGATTTCCAGCACTGAGAATAGCTCACTAGGATAAATTGGTGTCCTGTCAACGTCAAAGGTTCAAATCCAGCCAAGGCTGACAAGCTTGTCATGTTTCTGATTCTCTATTTAGCGAGACTATAAGCCACTGCAAAGAAAGCCAGGTAAACCGCAGTCACTAGATGTCGAAAGTTTCTTCTGGGTCATCTGACCTGCTTGGCCACCACATTGCTGCTTGCAGCTATATTTATAGTTAGGGTTGTCTGTGGCATCTCCACAACATTCTTCTTCGCTCTCTCTCACTATCTCCGTTTCATGCTTTCTATCTTCATTTCCTCACTCCTTCCTTCTCTCTCTGCCTTCTATTTTTCTCCCTCTTTTTTGCTATCTCTGGCTCAGTGCAAGGGAAGATGAATAATTTAGGCAACACAAAGAAATCAATGTGGCATCTTTAGTTAATTTGATTTGCCGCATTAGAGAACAACTGCCTGCCTTATCTAATTACACACACATATGCTTGGCTAATTGTTGCAATGTCGATAATAAACAAACTACATTCATTCCCAACCAGCTTGCCTCTGCCGCCTGATCTGCTGCTCTAACCTTTACATGCATGTGTGTTTGTGTGTTAAACCCTTTGTGCTGTAGGGCAGTGTGAGCCACTGTGTGTGCAATGTGTGCGATGCTATGAAGTGTGCTTGACTGAGTTCGGAGTGAGATGTGTTTTCCGCAGCATGAAAGGCTATTAGATGTGGAAAAGACTAGAAAATAAAATGTATTGCAGTGTTTCATTGTATTACACTGTACTGTATTTTAGTAGTGTGTGGTATTTTATTGGAGGTGACAATGTGTGAGAAATTCTGCTGTGTGATTCCAATTTGGATTTATTTTTAGAACTGAATCTTTTAAATCAACGGTCCCAAAACCATTTTCTGCGAGGGCCAGATAATTTTTCATTTTTTTAATGTTGAGTGACTGCCAGTATTATTGTGGAGATTTATTATGATTTTAAATGTATTTATTATGCTATATTAGTATATTATTTTGTTATGCACCATACATCCGTACATATCAAGGGAAATATAACCTATTAAAAGACCATTATTACTATCATAATGACCTTTTTTCATATTCATTGCTATTGAAATCAAAACATTCACTTACTTATGCATATTAATCAGTGGGAACAGATTAAAAACAGTATTATTATTGATTTTTTTCTGACATTGTCGAGGGTCGGGCCAAATGCGTGGGCGGGCCGTATTCGGCCAGCGGCCCGTAGTTTGGGGACCCCCGATTTAGATGGTGAACACAGCGTTAATATCATAACATACGGATGTCTCTCTGCCCCTCCCTAATTTGTTGTAGCATCACAGCACATGGTGGTGGTGTGTGTGTGTATGTGATAGGTACAGTGTTGGGTTTTGGGTGTTGTTCTGCATTAGCTGGTAGCCTGCCTCTCCCCTGCCCAGCCTGTCAGTCCTCCCTGTTAATCCAGACATTGGTGGGTGCCATTGGTGTGGTGCACACACACACACACACACACACAAACGCACACACATCTAAATGCTTGCACGGAGCAACAGAGCGTGGGGGGGATTATAGCGGTCATAAAAGCAAGCATTCTAATGGGCTCTCAGATATGATGTGTTCATATGGTCAGGGCACTCAGGCCTGCATTAAACCACTCCCTCATCTTGTGACTTCTTCACCCCAACAACCTTGGAGAGCCAGCGGTGTGTTTTGGTGTGTATGTGTGATAAAGAAAGAGAGACAAGAGAGAGAGACAAACTAAGAAAGAGAGAGACAGAGAGGTGAGAGAGAGAGATTATGTATGTGTGTGTGCGTATGTGCGTGTGAATGCATACAGTGCACATTCAAAGCCCTGCAGCAGCCCAGGGAAATCAGTCTAGGGCCAGTCCCTGTGGAGGTGTACTACTTCAACTCTACATGGGACACGCCACACAAAGTCTGACACTCTGCAGGGGGTACACACATACTAACACACACTCTCTGCTGCTCCCTTACTCACACACACCCTACCATCCAACCCCCCACATAAACATACAGTCTCTGGCCGTCTCTCTCTTTCTTTGTCACACACACGCAGAATTGAACAGATTGAACAATCCTTTCATCACACTTATAAATCACATAAATAGAACCAAGAATAAATCCCTTTTTCTCACACCTTCCTTTAGAAGTAAAAACTAATTGCATTGCAGTGCTCTATGTGAAATACCTTGATGTCCTAAGCTTGTGTAGTTGGCATTCAATGTTAAAATCTGCGGTTTAATCTAGTGGGATGGATGTTTAAACACAAATGCTATCTTCTGTATCTTTGTCGTTGTTATGGTAACATATTGACACATGCCGTTTTGGATCCACTTAACTCAGAGTACGCAGTGAGTAGAGAAAAAAGAAGAGAAGAGAAATGGTAGCTAAGAGGAAAGGGACAAGATTATCACTATGGCTGTGCTTCCCAGAACAACATATTAAAGTGAAGTTCATCACCGAACTGCTGGGACTGACAGGTGGTTAGGTGGGCTAAGTAATGGTGGGTGAGGCACTGTGACTTTGACTTCTGGAGGACACATCTCTCTGGCCACCTCCTGCTATAGATTGGTTGGATTACATGAGTGACAGCCAACAAACGGTTTATCTACACCTCCTTAACCCCTATCACAGGCCATTCCTTCTCTGTCACATTAAGATGCCCCCCCCTCGAGCACACACACACACGGGAAGATAAGTAAGGTATCCGGAGTAGAGATGGCATGAAGGGTGAGAAAGATGAGAGAAAAGATGGATGAGTGATGCAATTAGTGGAAAAAGTATAACTGTAACTTGTATAACTGCATGCTCTTATGGGTCTTCCGTTTTGGCACTTGTTTAGTTTTTTCACAATGTATGCTTCATGTTTTGGCTGCTTGCAATGTTTGGGACTACCTCGTTGTTATGATCAGTGACCTATGCTCTTTTGTAAAGCTCTCTCTTGGAAGTCGCTTTGGACAAAAGCGTCTGCTAAATGCATAAATGTAAATGTAAAAGTGGAGTCAGGCTGTTGTGTGGAGGACAATAGGCATTCTGGGTCCATATCCGTGACTGTATGGGGTGGTAGAGGGTATTCCATCAACACACTATCAGACAACACAAACAAACACGGTTTTGTAGGGGTGTTAATCACAGATGGTTCTGCCCAGGCGAGTCACAGACATATTATCTGAATGTGGGCCCATTCGACTTCCTCTACCTGTGTCTACCAACCAATCAATAATGCCATTCCAATACAACAAACTAGCAAACTAAAAAACATGAAGACAAAAAAAATTGATTAATTAAAAATATGTAAATAATAGAATAAACACCAAGGACCACACATACAGACACACACACAAGCACTGACTTTCTAAGAAGATTTGAGAGTAATGCATTCTGATTCTCAGTACAGTACTGATTCTCGGATGCTGGTAGAAAGAGAGGGCGCGAGAGAGCGAGAGAGAGCGAGAGAGGAGAAAGTGTCTCAGTCTTCGATCCTGTTCCTAGTCATACAAAGCGCAGTTGTGCGGATCAATATGACCTTAGCACTGCTGGCCTCCTTTCAAAAACCAAATTACTGACACAGTGCTACAAAGTCATCATAGCTGGCCTGCCAATATTCATGTGGAACCATTAGAGCCTTATAGAGGGGGCTATTTACTGTGCTTAACTACTGAAGAGCGTCTGCTAAATGACTGAAATAAAATAAACTGATGCCTATATCTCCTACTCTGTTTTTCTTTCTGTCCGTCTCTCTGTTCATTTCTCAGTTTCTTTATCTGTCTTTATTTCTGTCCCTCTTTCCTTTCCCTTCTTCTCCCAAAAGCACTTACTGATAAAAAAAATATATAGAGAGAGAGACAGAGAAATATGTAAACATGGATATGAAATGTGCATATGTAATGACACATGCAGGCTTGACGGAAAAAAGAGCTTGGAGGAAGCTGCTGTGATCCAGACATGCAGCCTCTGAGAGCACATGCTGCAGCACACGTGATCACATGATAAGAGTTTACACACTGATACTGCTGTCTGGGGTTAAACACACACACACACACACACACAAGCTTGTATGGCTATTCTTGTGGGGACTCACAATTCAGTCACTTTCAAAATCCTGTTTTTCAAAACCCTTAACCCTATCCTTAATTTTACCCCAAAAACCGAACCAGAATCATCATCCATTTTCATCTGCTTATCCAAGGTTTTGTCACGGTGGCAGCTCCTCCTGGGGGATCCCAAGGGATGTGATATATAATCCCTCCCAGGAGGCATCCTAGTCAGATGCCTGAACCACTTCAACTGTCTCCTTTCGATGCGAAGGGAGCAGCGACTCTACTCCGAGTCCTCTGCGGATGTCTGAGCTCTTCATTGAACACTGAACCCAGCCACCCTAAGGAGGAAACCAACTATGGTACAATACCCGCATCACTGCTGATCGGGTACCAATCCGACTGTCAATATCAGGCTCTTTTCTCCACTACTCATAAACAAGATCCTGAGATACTCCTTGGTACCTGCTGGGGGCAGCAACTCACTCCCAACCCGGAGGGGGTAATCCACCGTTTTACGGTAGAGAACCATGAACAGATACTTTGAGGTGCTGACCCTTATCCTGACTGCTTCACACTCAACTGCGAACCGCATGCTGAAGGTCTGATGAAGCCAACAGAACCATGTCATCTGCTAAAAGCAGATATAAAATTCAGAGGTTCCCAAACCGGCTCCTCTTTCCACCACTTGACAAAATACCCAGTCTGGGTCAGCAGTTCTCCCCCCTGGATGAGCACAGTCTGAGCCAGGCCCTGCTTCCCTTCCTGACTTGCAGTTTGCCAGAACTTCGTTGACGCCATCCGAAAGTCCTTCTCCATGGCCTCCCCGAACTCCTTCCACACCCGGGTATTTGTTTCAGCGACTGTTGAAGCCACAGCTCTTCTGGCCACCCAGTACCTGCTTCAGGAGACCCCTGGGCCAACCATGCCTGAAAGGCCTCCTTCTTCAGCTTAACAGCTTCCTTCACTGCTGGTGTCCACCAGCAGGTTCTTAGATTACTGCTAAGACAGGCACCAATGACCTTCTGACCACAGCTGCTACCAGCTCTCTCTACAATGGATGCTTTAAACATGGTCCACTGGGACTCTATGTCCCCAACCTCCTCTGAGATGCATGAAAAATTCTTCCAGAGGTGGAATTTGAAGACCTTACATACAGGTAATTCCGCAAGACATTCCCAGGCCACCCTCACAACTAGCAAGTATTGATAAGATTTTAACAATTCCGATTCTTTATCAATTCCTGCTTATCGATTCGATTCCTTATCGATTCGATTTCTCATCGATTCTCTTATCGATTCGATTCCTCATCGATTCTCTTATCGATTCGATTCCTCATCAATTCTCTCATCGATTCTTATTGGGCAAGGGGGGGAAAAAAGAGCACAATCGGGTTTATTTAGATTTATTTATATAATTTTCTATGATGCTGCACACCATATACAGTATGTATACATACACATTTTTCAGTCGCTTTTCTTCTACACTTCTATTAGCTACGCTAGCTTAGCTACAGAATCTTCCATTTTCAGCCAAGGTCAAATCATATTTGTTTGACAGTGTCAAACATCGGCCATTCTGTTAAACAATTCAAATGCAAAGTTTAATAATGGATTAAAAAGGAGAAATGTTTCTATGGAGCTAGAAAGCTGACAAAAGTATCTGAATTTGAATATGAAAGATCTGAATTATTTGTGTGTCGAATTTCATAAAACTGAAATAATTTGCTGTTGAATATATAATATCTGAATTATTTGTATGCCGAATAAAAAAAAACGGAATTATTTCGATCCAAAAATACAAATTTCTAAAATTCAGATTGCAGGAATTCAGATTCTTGAAATTCAGATTGCGGAAATTCATATTTTGTCTGAACTAATTCAGATTGCTGAAATTCAGATTGCTGAAATTCAGATTGCGGAAATTCAGATTTTGTCTGAACTAGGCCAAAGGTGAAACAGCTTGCTTTCACAGGAAAAAGTAGACGATTTCAGAACGACCAAACTTTACTTCAGAACAAACTGAGTTGCTAGTTGGAGGAAGACCCAGATCACACATACGTATCTGGGATAGCACACATACGTCCCGATGTGTAGAAGATACGTTGGCAAGATCTAGTATGGAGATCGTTGGCATTTGATCGAAACTGACTTCCAGACGATGTGTGGACGATCATGGGCGGAAAATCCGGGGGGGGACAGGGGCGACACGACCCCCTCAATCCTGGGAAAAATATGATTTGTCCAGTGGCGGATTTAGTGATTTGGGGGCCCCAGGCGAAGACAGGCATGGGGCCCCCTTAACTCCTATTCTCACTCGTTTCAATCTTAATTATTAATATAACAATAATAACTAGAGGGTACAATTTCTAGAGAAATTGTAGGGTGTGCTTGCTAGCGTCGGTTGTAGAAGGGTCAGTTTATTAACTGTAATTTTACAACTGATGTTTCTGTATATTTTATATAAAAATGCATATGCCATTACTATTTATGGAGATTGCATAGATTTAAAAGCATACATTTTTTGCTGCTCATTTACAATTCAAAATACAAAAAGTGAAGCATAGAATAAAACGGTTGTCTTCTCATTTCCCCTGCAAGAGGGAATATTGATAAACTACAGCAGCCGCAGTTGAAAAGTTGGATCAAACGAAAATATTGGGCAACCCGGTGTAAAACAGTGCTAACCTCTATGACACTTAAGTGTTTCCCTTCTAGTGATATTTTCAAGCATTTAGCCTGCTCATATTGCATTAATTCATTAAGAACCCCCTTGATACAAGCTATTGTACAATATTGTCAACGGCAGTATTTCAGATGGAATCGGGATTCAAACAATACCATCTGCTGACTGAAAATATACCCCCTAAATATTTATTTAGGGGGAAATGGCTAATTCAAAAACAGTTTGCTGGAAGCGATCATTGTCAGTAACAATGCAAAATTTGGTCTCAGTTTAGAGACCTGCGTGGAGAAGCTGTCCCCGATACATTGTGCAACGAGCAAGCTAGCCTACAGTAGCTGCTGTTGCTAGCCAAACTTCACTGAGCAGCACTTGTCCTAGCTACCGCATCATTGGATACCAGTGGAGAGAAAAATGATGTTTCCTTCAGGAGTTTCAGTTTGGCAACTACTTGTTTACTCTCCTCTTTTGTCTTTCTCTTTTGTGCTCCACTCGGGGAGTTGCGTTTCATTTAGCATTGTTTTTTGCATTCACTTCACTCTTCTACTGTCTCGTATTTACCAACTGAAATGACGTGCTTTGCTGCGCAGTTGCTTCAATCGATGGAATAGTCCACAGTAGAATGGGGTGGGAGGGGAAGCCTGCGTTGACACAAATAGAATAAACGCTCTGTTGGTACTTTGTTAATACTTTTGGGGAAGGTTTTGACTTTTAATTGATTTGTATTTTTATTATAGTTATTATTGATCAAATAGTATTTTTATGGAGTCTTTCAAGGGGCCCCTTGGCAGCTGGGGGTCCCAGGCAGTTGCCTACTTTGCCTAATGGGTAAATCTGCCCCATTTGTCCCCCCCAATAAATCACTGTAAACCTAACTATGTAATTTCAATAACATCAATAATATGCGATGAAAGCGCTTCGCGGATTATAGACACAATGGCGGTTTTTACAGACCTGCAAACTTGTCGCTTTTCGGTGACAATCGCCGTTTTCTTGGTCAATGGGATCATTTACGTGAATCGTGTAGAACTGCCCTTCTTCTACATGCCATGCAGGCTTAGAATTGCGAAATATTATTGGATAATTCTTATAATTGACATTTCTCTGGGCCAATCGGAATCTTAGCACTTTTTCTCTTGGCCAATCGGAATCCTAGCACTTGCGTCAGAATCTTTAAGCACACAGGGTCAACTGTTACTTGCACTGGCCAGCTTGCTTACCGGAGTTAGCCAATGTCATTAGCGATGCTAGCTAACGTTAGTTTGCTAGCTGTATATAACATTTCACTGGGTCTTGCAGCTGTGTGTTTAGCAAGTTGCAGTATTTCCAAGCCCTGATAGTGTAACTGAGGTGATTCAGTAGATACGACGTGCATATATGTGCTAGGCTGGATAAAACTAGCACTGAATGGGATAGACTGTTGCACAGTACTTGTAGCTTAAGTACTATCTATCGTGCCGGCAGCATCATACATTTAAGCAATTCAAGACTTGCATGTGCAGTAGTAATGTCACATTAAATAATGTATTTAAACTCTGTGTGGTGCGTCGCTGTCTTCAAAGCCACAGGCTAAACTAGGTTATGTCAAAAGAAACGTTTTTAATTTCCGGCACATTCAGTGAAGTTTGGCTAGCAACATCAGATAGGCTAGCTGGCTCGTAGCTTCTTCATGCAGCTTTTCCATGCAGGGCTCTAGACTGAGACCAAATGGTCGGCTTTTTTTACTGACAATGATCGCTTCCAGCAAACTTCTTTTGAATTAGCCATTTCCCCCTAAATAAATATCAAGCTTATTTACGTGTTTTGGGGTATATTTTCAGTTATCAGATGGTACTGTTTGAATCGTGATTCCATCTGAAAAATACTGCTGGTGACAACGTTGTTAGAATAGCTAGTTTCAAAGGGGGTTCGGCTTGTTTCATAACAAACGGACCCATCTTCAACAGACGCACGCCCTACAACTTCCCCCAGAAATTGTACCATCTCTAGTTCCTCTTTCAAGTAATAAGCCCCTGTGTTCAAATGTTGAGCATTAAATTAGTTGCATTGTCTGTACAGATCTTGGGACGAAGCTGCAATAGCGTACATAACAGAAAGTGTTTCATTCTATAGAAATGGTGTAAATGTTTTATGTAGTTAGACGGTCCGAGGAGAATAAGTGGAGTTGGTGAGGCGCCCTGGTGAGTTGCAGTCATTCGCCATAGTTCTAGTACTAAGCTGAGGCTAGTCTCCATAGATGTATATGGATATCTATGCCTAGTCTCCACCACATCTCCCCAACGTGACGTCATCACCAAATTGCGCTAATAGGCTAATGCTAACACCAAAAACTGGTCTTTAACACCATTTAGAGACACCATGTGGAGATTTTTTAAATGATATACATATCTTAAGTGCTTCATGTACCCATTTATCAACAGTGATGTTTAACCTGCAATATGGCATTTAAGTCACGCTCAGAAATGTGACATTTGCATATTAAAATCACACAAATCGAGCCCCACCCCGTCACCTTTTTTACTCTGAGGAGTTTGCAGGTCTGTTTTTAAAGTTTTAAATGATTGCAAACCCCGCCCTTGGTCCCACAATGGTTTGATCCACAGCCCCAGCCCTCAGGAGTGATGCAGGTGCATGTGTGAAAATCGGACAGTATATGTTTGTGTCGTTGGTGACTGATGTCCAGTAAGTAGTTGTAAGAAAGGATTGGTTTGACAATTTATTTCTACCACTCAATACAATAAAACATTCATAACTTTCACCATTTTCCCTGCATTGGTCACTATGTAGCTAGCTAAGTAACATCACCAGCTGTTTGAATTAGAGTCAGAGAGAAGCTAGCAATGCAGTAGTTGTGTTCCTTATCTGACTTGAGTGTCTATCTGAAATGCAGGTAGGCCTACCCAGCTAACACATGACGTTGCGGCAACGTTGCCAGTAAGTGCTCAGTTGGTAATCTGCGACGTTACCTTCTGGCAACGTTGTGGCAACGTCGTAGCAACGTTATAAAGTGAACGTTGCCAGTTGGTCCCATGGGCAACGTTGCCACGACGTCTTACCTTGGTCGGCTGGTTACGTTATTTTTAGACCCGTGGGCAACGTTGCCACAACGTCGTACCTTGGTCGGCTGGTAATGTCATTTTTAGGTCCGTGGGCAACGTTGCCGCAACGTTGTACCTTGGTCGGCTGGTTACGTTACTTTTTGGTCCCATGGACAACGTTGCCGCAACGTCGTACCTTGGTCGGCTGGTAACGTCATCTTTAAGTCCGTGGGCAACGTTGCCGCGAAGTTGTACCTTGGTCGGCTGGTTACGTTATTTTTTGGTCCCACGGACAACGTTGCCGCGACGTCGTACCTTGGTCGGCTGGTTACGTTATTTTTTGGTCCCATGGACAACGTTGCCGCGATGTTGTACCTTGGTCGGCTGGTTACGTTAAGTTTTGTCCCGTGGACAACGTTGCCGCGATGTACCTTGGTCGGCTGGTTACCTTATTTTTAGACCCGTGGACAACGTTGCCGCGACGTCGTCCCTTGGTCGGCTGGTTACGTTATTTTTGTCGTAGGAAAAAGGATCTTGAGTGCAATATAGTGGTTTATATATATAAATGTAGACAATGCATGTAATTCATGTTCTGCTCAGCCCCAGCATGTCATTGGTCATCAATTTTCTCATATGCAGACACATAGCTTTAATTTAAAAAAAGACAGAATGTGGAATATAATTTAGTCTTTCATTCTTTACTATAAACATGTACAAAAGCAATCAATGTGTGATGAGTAACACAATTAAGCAAACATTATTTGTATTGCACACCAAAGCTGTATGACACACAATGCAAATTTGTGCTCCAATAGTTTTGTAATACAAAATTGTTAAATGTGACCAATAGGTAAGCGACTCTTAAGAGTTTCATTTTCAAAGACAAGTCATCAAAGAATATTACAATTCTTCCTTAGCAAACCTTCCCCTCAGTCTGCCCCTGAGCAACAACTTTGCGCATACCCATTTCAACGCATAGCTGAAACTGGGCTTCCTAAACAGATTTTGCAGGGGTCCCCACCGTCTTTCACACAATGGATTTTACCTGGAAATAAGTTTCTTCAAAAGTGAGTTTCTTTACAGACACAGTTTTAAATATATAAACATATTTTCAGAAATTGGATGGGGCATATAGGTTTGAAATTGAGTTGTTTATAGCGTTATATCAGATTCACATTGTTTACGTTAGGATTTTGCTAGCTAGGTTAAACCCTACAGAAAGTTATTTTGAAATACTGAAAATGCATACATGTTATCAAAGTTTAGCGTCTCACAAATCACCCTCAAAAGAATCAGTGAAAATAAACGTTCAGAACTGTTAGAAAAAACCTTGTCCCAAAATAGTTTATTTAGCTAGCTAGCCCTGAAAGACGCTAGCGCGTGGCTGATCACGTTCACAGTCGATCATGGCATGCACAGCAATGGCGTCTAGTATCATGACGATCATGACGAAGAAGTATCATGTCACTAATTCTTCCAATTTGTACATGATATTTGTTTTTGGATAAGTTTATTCGTTTTAACCTTTAGACGCGTGAGTTCTAAATATTTCAGACACTTTCACCGGAGTAGTTAAGTGAATTATTTTTACAAAACGGAAGCTATGTAGCTTTAATTAGCTTCCGTTACCTAGCAACCTAAGATAATACTCGTACCAATGCTACTCCTTGCTAGTGTTACTTGTTAGCCTACTAATTGTACATTTTGAAGCCATACTGTAGTGTTTATCATATAGTTTTTGCCCATCGGAAAATAGTTGGTTGGAATGTTCAGAATCACACATGCTATGCTGTGGGGCCCTGCTTTCGAACGATCACATATGTGCAATGCTCCTCCAATATCAATATACTAATACTATGTACGTAAACTACATTCCACTTTCATTTCTGTACAGGTGATCCGACCACCATCACAAGCACTGTGTCCTTTGGAAATTATGGTAAAGTAATGAATGACCGTTTATTACAGTGACAATAATTGTATGAGCCATGGCAACCCTAAAGGCTATGCTTTGAAGCAAAAGTATGACTTAAAGGGGCAATTGACTGCAAAACCGATTTTACCTTGTCATAGTTGAATAACGACAGTTCGGTGGGTAAACTGAACATACCGTGAATATCAAAGTCCATTGACACCTCTTTCCTATTCAAATCTCAAAAAGAAAATATTTGGCTGTAAAACGCTAGCTTTTCAACAAAGCTACCGGTCCTACGTAGGACTGGTGATCGCCCTCTTATTGGCTCTGGTCTATATCTTTGTCACGCCCCAGAATTTACATCCAGACCAGCCCGAGTTGGCGTCTATCTCCGAAACTAGTTTAGCTGCGCGCTGCTCTGTGTACGCTACTTATAAGGAATTACAAAGAAGAACGTTTTGAATTATAACAAGGATATTGAAAATGGACCACGTCGTAAATGCTGTGTTCCAGGCTGTACAGGGAAGGCTAACACTCACAGACTTACTGACAATAAGTTCATGACTTCTAATTCCAGACGCTGTGAAGAAGTGGAAGACGGGACTGGGAGAGAAAGCTGTGGAGCTCCGCATAGAGGAAACACTCAAACACACCCCGGCAGCCCATTCAAAACAAGCCAGGTGAATGAATCATGATTGCAGCTTCCATATCCAATCTTTCACATGGCTATGACACAAATCTAGAATCACATAATATTTTAATCGATGATGTATATTATTTTAGATGTGATTTTTTTAATGACTTGTATAGCCCCTTTTCACACGTGCGATTATGTTAATCGAACACTAACTTATTTTGTGCTTCCTTGTCAGGGCCAACAGACAGGACTCGTAGCGGGGCCTGGAAGAAGATTTTAATTAATTTTTTTCTCTTTGTTTGTTTGGCACTTTTGTTTTGCTGTGTTTTTTCTTTGCAGTGTTTGTTTTGCAGTGGCACTTTTTATCACGTATGTATATATTTTGGCCATTTTAGTTTTTATTTTAAATGTTACATGCATACTTTGTGCATTGTCATTTTAGCAGAAGCTCTTATCAAGAGCAACTTACAATAACTACAGGGACATTCCCTGGAGGAAAGTAAGGTGAAGTGCCTTGCCCAAGGACACATCATTTGGCAACCTTCTGATTTAATAGCCTGATTCCTTAACCGCTCAGCCATCTGACTCCCCTTTAGTATAGGTAGACCACATATTTAGGATTCCTATATGTTGAATGTATCTACCTTACTGCCAAAGTAAATTCCTTGTCTGTGCAAACTTTCATGGCGATTAAAACACTTTCTGATTCTGAAATGCTGCCTCGTTTATGATTTAGCTTGAGTCAGGCTACACATCACACAAACATATTCCTCCTCACGTTGGCTATCTATTATACCAAAACAAGTAGCCTTCTGGGCAAATGAGGTCTGCATATGAAATATAGGTTACTTCATAATTAAGTAAATTATTAACGTTGCAGTTACGGACTAGCAACGTCACAAAATTACGTTGCTAGGAGGTCGCGGTTACGGACTGGCAACGTCACAAAACAACGTTGCTACGAGGTCGCGGTTACCGACTGGCAACGTCAGAAAATTACGTTGCTAGGACGTTGTCGTTATGGACTGGCAACGTCGGAAAAATAACGTTGCCACGACGCCGCGGTTACGGACGTCATAAGATTACGTTGCGGCAACCTATTGGCGCCCCACAGATGCACGGTCCGGCAACGTCGCCAAAGACGTTGCGGCAACGTATGTTTGGTCATCGCGTGACGTTGCGACAACGTAAGGGCAACGTAAATATGTTAGCTGGGTAGCTAACGTGAAATTAATCCAGTTAATCGCACCATAGCGATTTCACTATGTTCAGGGTTCACACACACTAAGGTAGCTGCATTTGCATAGCTAGCAAACAAACCGATGGGGCAAACATTAGCTAGCACCTATTCCATTTGGCGTCGTCAAAAGATGGAAACTTTGCTATCGTCAATTTAATCCAAGATCAGCACGGATATTGTAGTTCTTCGAAATCCATTTGCCATGGTTAGCGATACTGAACAGAACTATACTATATTCTGCCATTGTCATAATTATCTTAAATGGTCTCGTTGCAAAAGCCAAATCGTCTCTGGGACTTTGAAGCACCTGTGTGCCGATCTGGAGTAAATTGGCGATAGCAAAGATGATGGCAAATACCACACAAACGGAATTGGGGCTCGCTAGCTCTGCAAATTCTGCTATTCTGGGAAGCCAGCCAATATAAAACCAAAACATGAATTATATTAATATGACAAAAGGTTACAGTTTGCGTTGTGTAAAGGGTGAACTCATACAGCTGTCAATCCTTGTCAATGTAATCCGTTTCACCTTTCCTAACTGTCTAGCAACCCGGTAGATCGAAGCCTATTCTAGAAGAATGGTAATAAATGATAGAAGCCCATCTCCTACTGTAAATAACCTGCACATTGTGTGTGCGGCCAGCATGGTAGAAAAATTGCAGAAAAAAGAAAGACGGACATCAGAGCATTTCAGGACACCAGAACGCAAAGAAAGAACCCTAGTGCCCTAATCTCAAAGACTAGTTGATAAAATGTTCATAAAAGTTATTTGAAACGTGGTAATTGAATGTTTCATAATGATGCCATTAGGCAGAGGAGGCACCAGATGACAAACATACAATCAGATGACAAACATACAATAGAGCTGCAGGTAGGCAGGAACAGACTGGCAGAGACAGGGGGTCTTGGGTAAGTTTGTTGAGTCTCTTGTTTGGCAACATGATGGGTTCTCTTCTTTAGACTTGTAAAATAGGGACATAATTGGACAATGCCATGGATACCCCCACTCTCTACTTAAACTGGTGACTGAACCAGCATTACTTTGAGGAAATGGTATTGTTGTTGTGATTAATTGTGTAGTATTGGTTGCTGGTAGTTAGGAGGATGGCTAGCACCTTGTTTCTTTTCTAGGAGACAGACTGTGAGTCAGTGAAAGGGAAAAAGCCAGGGAGAGACTTCAGATGAGTGTCACAGCCATGGCAGGACCGGGGGTCAACCTTTTTGCTAGCAGGAACCGATCTGAAATGTCACTTAGGGAAATGAACATAGCCTATAGGCTGAACATTGACTTTGATAGGAATAAGGAGACAATGAAAAATATCCTTGACCATCCAAAATTGGCTATTAGCAATACAGTAGCTAGCTAGCGTGACTTGATTCAACCTGGATTTTCTGTGTGGGTATTATAATTAAGAGACACAATTGAAGTTCATGATTTTATATCAGGCTGGATGTTGATGCCATCAAGCTCTTAAAAGAACTCCAACACAGAAAAGAGAACAACGGAACATAAATATATAGGCTATAGCTTTGCCAGTTGTTCCGCGTCTTCCATCGGTCTCCGCCGCCCTCCGACTCTGTCTCGACTCACTTGGTAACAGTAACTGCCAATTTTGGCAGAGGAGAAGACTCAAGTTTTTACAAGTTTCATAAGCACTTGCTCCATACTTTTCCTCAAACGAGCAACTCTTAGCTTTTGTTCTGAAGTAAAATTCGGTCAGAGAATGTCTAGATTCGGTCATTATGAAATCGTCTACTTTTCCCTGTGAAGGCAAGCTGTTTTACCTTTGGCCTAGTTCACACAAAATCTGAATTTCCGCAATCTGAATTTCAGCAATCTGAATTTCAAGAATCTGAATTTCAGCAATCTGAATTTCAGACATTTGTATTTCTGGATCAAAATAATACAGTTTTGTTAAATTCGGCATACAAATAATTCAGATATTATATATTCAACAGTAAAATATTTAAGTTTTATGAAATTCGACATACAATTAATTCAGATCTTTCACATTCAAATTCAGATACTTTTGTCAGCTTTCTAGCTCCATATAAAAATCGATATACTCAGTTCAGGGGCGGACTGGGGAAAAAAAGTGGCCCGGAACTTATACTGTCAGACCAGCCCACTCAGTAAACGGCGCGAGGCCCACTCAATGCATCCTAGTATCGACAAGTCATTGGCCTACTTGGAAAAATACCCATACACTTAACATTTTTTTGGATGATTACAAAGAAATGACATCATACATGTTTAATTTCTTACGTTGAAATTCCGAAGTCCGTAAGTACACATTTCAGAAGACACTTCAGAAAATTTTCGAAAAATAGGCACCACGAGTGTGAATAGGATATACAGCATCGAGCTTGTCCCCAAATAAAATCAAGATTTTTAAGAAGAAAAAAATCGACCTTATGTAGAGTTGCTGCTACTGTCGTGTTGGCCGCAGCCTGTCTGCTGTAGATTGACTAGCGAGGTGAATAGCGAATGGGATGTGAGATGAGCGGTTACGTGACACTGACACACTTCATTCAGATTTTTTTTTTCTTCAAATAGGTTAAAATAAATATTGAAGTCACTCATTGTTGGGTGATGGAAGTGGGCCGGTATTTTGGACCATCCCAACCCCGTTGGCCTACCGGGGGAATCCCGATGGCCAGTCTGCCCCTGGCTCAGTTTAATAATGGGTAAACACAACAACGCAAACTTTTGCTGATAACACTCGCCCTCCTATAATTAACGTGAAGTGATCAATAATGGGAGACGAATGCCGGAGCTAAAATGTGTGCTTCAACGAGGGGACAGAAGATAACTTGATCGACTATACACAATAACGGCAAATTGCTTCACACAGTGACAAGTGTGTGACAACTTTTGAGGAGTTACGCTTTACCTTGGATAGTTAGAGATGAAGCGTGATTGTTCACAAACACATGACATTCCAGTAAATTCATTCCATGCTGTGTGTTCAAATGCTTCTTCATATTTGTTGTATTTCCTCCCTTCGACAAAATATACTTTTTACACGCTTTACAAGTGGCGTTGTTGTCATTTTGTTGTGTGAAATACAACCAAACTGTTGTGTTGTGCAATGAATTAGCGTAACCACCAGATGGGGTACTACAATGCTGATACGTTTAGTAAAATGCTGTATGCAGAAGAAGAGTGAAGTAAGGAGAGAACTGAAGCTGCACAGAGAGAATGGCTGTTTTATCAAACCACGTTTTTTTCAGTTCTTGTGTTCTTGCAAACTCGTTTGACGTCATCTTTTATTGCCCAAGTATGGTTCCAATCCAAAGAACACAAGTCACCAAGAACGCCAGAAATACCCGGAAATGTTCCCCTTTTATCGAGGATGCATCGGATGGTGACTTGACCAGCGAGAACGCTTCTGATTTCCCAGAAGTCATTGCAAGATGTCAAGCGAGGCGGACAATTGTAATTGATGTAATTTTTTACTTTTCATATTTCAGCTAAACGGTACCTGTAAATCAGCATCTGAATTAAAATGTGACGGGAAATAGGCAGTTCAGTCGCTGAAAATGTTCTTATTTTATTGATGAAACGGCTAATTTGTAAATTTGCTCCGACTTGTCGATAACCTAGTAGCATCTCAGTGCAGTGCGGACACTAGTTAACATTAGGTACTGTAAGTTAGCAAGGGCTACAGAAAACGTAAAATTACAGGTAGACAGACCATTTTTTAGCTTTGTTATCTAGTTTTTGTAGTTAGTCAGTGTTATCATAATGCTGTGAGTCCAGGAAACCCCTAACCATCTCAATTCATTCTCCGTCCTTGCGTCCTTGCAAGACCATTCTCGCAAGGACGCTTGCCAGAACGTTCTTCAAAAGAATGTACTTGCGTTCTCAGTGTTCTTCGGATTGATAAACAGCCAATGTCTAATAAAGAGAGAACTCCCACTCTCAGGAAACTTCCGGGTTCTGAACTGGTTGCAGTTCCACTAAAGTTCCACATGAGGGCGCTAACGGTCGAGTGCAGAATGAATGGAGGTCAATGGAGCTATACCCCTCAAAATCCACTTTTCTCAGGATGGAATTTTTTGTCTAGTAATTTGAATTCTGAAATAGAAAGGGGAGGCAAAAAAAACACACCACTGGGTGTTACATTTTTTAAAAAGTTGCCTCTCTGTTCTAAAAAGCCTTTGAAAATGGCATTGACGTCATACACATCGTACGACCAGAGCTACTGCTTGACGGCAAGCTCTGGTTACTTCCACTTTTCTCTCGAGGCATCGACAACACAGCTGACAGGTTAGGCTCTCCCTGTCAATACACATGCTAGAAAGAGTTTTGGCCTGCTAATGTTGTTGCTAATGTTGCTAATGCTCTGACATTCTGGTTCTGATCGGATGCCATCAAGCGGGATCTCTGGTCATAGTCAATCCTTCACTAACCAATCAACATTCGTTAGCAGAATGCTAGCGTGTTATGGGCAACAACGACTTACCCTGTAAGAAATCGAAAGGACATAAGTACTCGTTCATTCAACTTTTAACCTGTAATCCATGTTGAACATGCAAAAACTATAATCAAATCTGAGATTTATCAACGACAATCAGGCGAAAGAGACAAATTTAGCCGTTTAGCTCCATAGACTCCCATTCATTTTGCACTCAACCGCGATCACTCCCAGTGGAACTCTGGTGGAACTGCAGTGTTTCCCACACATAGGCTAATGTGTGGCGGTGCGCCACAGAATCCACACCGGCCGCCACATATTGCGTTTCGTAAAAAAACTTTTTTATCGCTATTTAGGTTAAAACATGCAGCGTATTCGTTCAGCTGCATTTCCTTTCCCCTGCTCTCCCTCCGTCTCTCTGTCACTCATGCGTCTTTCTCACATATGCACAAAGTCACAACGTCAAAACACGTTAGCAACAATGCATACATATGCCATTCTAGTAAGACCAACAGCTATATCAGCGAGCCTTCAGCATTAGTGCCGTAGCTATAAATCGAGGAAAAATGAGGCTACTTTTCGCTAGGTACCTTACTCACATTTACATTTAGTCATTTAGCAGACACTCTTATCCAGAGCGACTTGCAGTACTCGAAGTTTCCCCATCGTTCTTTTGGAAAGTCTCAAGAGCTAGCTACTTACCCGGCGTAATGGAGCCGACCAGTTAAATAGTTGTTTAGCACTAGCGTTGTTACATGCATAATGCAGAAATGATATGTTAGTTGTTGTTAATTTTGAGAAGGTGTGAATCATTTTGGATTAATATTTAATGTAACAAATTATTAACAAATTAACTGTGTAACAAATTATTAACAAAGGAATTATTACGACCCCACGATTAAGCCCCCCCCGTCTGACAACCCCCACCCCTCCCCGCCACAAGTAGTTTTCTAATCTGTGGGAAACACTGAACTGCAACAAAATTCGGTACAATGGGGCTTAATGGAAGTGGGCAGGCTCTCCTTAAACAGGCTCTGCTGCACACATTTCTTGATTGCTGAGTCTACTTTTTCAATGCTACAATTAGGGCTGGGCGGTACAACGGTATATACCGTGCAACAGTAGAAATGTGTCTACCGGGAGAGATTTGGCTATACCGTTTCAACCACGGTATACTTTTCAGTGTTTCCCACACAGACTAATTTGTGGCAATGCGCCACAGAATCAACGCCGGCCGCCAAATATTGCGTATATTTTTTTTTAACACTATTTAGGTTATACATGCAGCAAATTCTTTCAGCTGCATTTCCTTTCCCTGCTCTCCCTCTGTCTCTCTGTCACTTACGCGTCTTTCTCACATACATAGTCACAACGTCAGCACACGTTAGCAACGATGCATACATTCTCCATTCTAGTAAGACAGACAGCGATATCAGTGAGCATTCAGCATTAGCTTAAAATCTAGGAAAGTTCAGACTACTTTTTGCTAGGTACCTACGAACATGTCTTAATTGAAGGTTCCCCTTCGTTCTTTTGGTGAGAAGTCTCAGGAGCTAGCTACTTACCCGGCGTCATGGAGCCGACCAGTTAAATAGTTATTTAGCAGTAGCGTTGCTACTTGCATATGCAGAAATGATTTGTTTGTGGTTGATTTTGTGAAGGTTTGAATAATTTTTGATGAATATTTAATAAAATAAAGTTCTGTGTAACAAATTATTAACAAAGGAATTATTTTTACCCCCCCCCCGTTTGTCTGAGGGCATTACGGATACGTATTGTGCTGTCAGTTAGTAGGTCACGCGGATGGCATGACTGCGCATCAGCCAATCAGAACGCTCATACTAGTAACTTTGAGTCTTGTTTTTAACTCAAGTGCTGTCTCATGTGAGGCAGTTGTTTTTGTTTGTAATAAATAATCAAGTGTGATGATGAAGTACGGTATGGTTATATAGTACCATTTCTTAATTAAATTGACTATATTTACTATATCAATTACTATACCGTGATATATACCGTAACCGTGATATAAAATGACTCATACCGTGATAGGAGATTTTGGCCATATCGCCCACCCCTAGCTACAATACCACATTTTTGGCGACGAGGATGTCTATTTCTGTGCCTTTACCTGCTCCATTCATGCCCTGCCCAGGGGAACCAGCAATACTGTTTCCAACATGGTTGGAAATGTTCGAAAACTACATGTTGGTGATAGCCGCTACTGGAGATAGCTGGCCTGAAGAAAGAAAGCGTGCGGTTTTACTTCATGCTCTGGGGACCGAGGGTCAGAGACTTTTCTATACAATACCCGATAACCACGTATACTACTGCTATTGCTGCACTTACAGGACATTTTGTGCCCAAGGTTAATGTCATTGCTGAGCGACACAGGTTTCGACAAAGAGACCGGATGAGACGGTGAATCAGTTCCTAGCTTCACTGCGTGAGTTATCTGCAGCATGTGATTTTGGCAACATGGAGGACCAAATGCTACGTGACCAGCTAATCGAGTGTGTTGCAAATACTCGCATAAGAGACAGACTTTTACTTGAGCCGGACTTAACGCTTTCTAAAGCTACTACATTAGCACTGCAAATCGAAAGTGGATTAAGAGATGCTAATATCCTTTCTGATGCTAATGCAACTGCAGCTGCTGCTCCAGTGAGAGCTATACAGAAGCAGCCAAAGTCAAGTCGACGCTGGGACAAGAAGCCCGCGGCTCCTGCCAAGGTCCAACCATCTGGTAACCACCCTTCTTGCTTTCGTTGTGGATCTACTGCTCATCTTGCCAACAACCCTGCTTGTCCTGCTGTTAAAGTTACATGCAACAAGTGCAGTAAGGTGGATCATTTTTCACGTGTGTGCTGTTCAATCCAGAAGGAGGCACACAAAGTTGTGATTAATGAGCCCACATTTCTTTACATGAACAATACTGTGCAAGATAAGATCACCTTTACTGTCGAAGTGACTGTTCATGGACAATGCAAGGACATTGAGCTGATTGTAGATACAGGGTCATCCCCTTTCTATTATTCCACAGAGCCTTTGATACACTCTCTTTCCGAAATGTGTCTTAACTGAACCTACATTTGCTCTCGTTACTTATGCTAAAGAGAAAATTACTGTTAAAGGGTGCTTAACAGCTATTATTGTACATGATGGTCATTCTACTGTAGGCACTTTGGTTGTGGTTGAGTCAGGTGCAGCTCTCCTTGGCTTGGATCTATTTGAGGCATTGCAAATGAAACTTCAAGGGAGGAGAGTTGTAACTACTGTCCCTTATTACCAGTCTCAAACGCCTACTACTACTTTACAGGGCGAGCCTACTGTGCCAAGTATTGAACCAGATAATGATCCAGAGGTTCTAGTTCAGGAAATAGGCTGTGCTAAAAGCTTTGTCCACAAAGTACAAATGCTACCCAATGCTGCTCCTGTTCATCAAAAATTGAGGAGACTCACGTTTTCTGTGAGACAAGCTATTTCAGGGGAGATAAAAGCTCTTCAAGACAAAGGGATAATAGAGTGCATTGATGCTTCTCCTTGGGTCTCTCCCATAGTTGTTACACAGAGGAGAGATGGCGGGAGACCATGCATGTGTGTGGATCTGAGAGAGCCAAACAAGGCCATTGTTGCAGACTGTCATCCCTTACCACACATGGATGAACTGTTCTCAAACCTGAGAAGGGCTACTGTTTTCTCCAGTATTGACCTAGCTTCTGCCTACCACCAACTGCCACTGCATCCTGAAAGTTGTGATATAACTGCATTTATCACACATGAAGGACTTTTTAGTTTTTTCAGGGTGCCTTTCGGCTTAGCTTCGGCTCCATCAGCCTTTCAGAAAATGATGTCAATCATTCTTGCAGGTTTGCCAGGTGTACAAGCGTACCTGGATGACATCATCTGCTATGGTGCTTGCGCAGAGTCCTACATGCCTTGACCAATGTTGGACTCAAACTAAACATGCACAAATGCAAGTTCAACCAGTCATCCCTGAACTACCTGGGACACACTATTTCAAAAGATGGCCTTCGCCCTGACAAGGACAGACTTACTGCAGTGATCAATGCTCCTGCCCCACATGATACGTCTTCCCTGAGATCTTTCCTTGGTCTCGCATCCTGGTACATTATGTTCATTCCAGAGTTTGCCACAGTTGCTGAGCCACTACGTGCAGTGCTCAGAGACTCCACTGATTTAAACTTCAGGTGGTCAGTTCAAGCAGAGACTAGCTTTACTACACTCAAAGGACTAATAGTTAATAGCCCTGCATTAGGTCTGTATGATCCTGAGTTGCCGACCTACGTTAGTACTGATGCTTCTGATTATGGACTGGGTGCGGTAATGACACAAATGCATTCGAATAAGAGTGAGAGACTTATAGCGTTTGCGTCCAGAACACTCCTGCCGAACGCAAATACTCTACAGTTGAACGTGAAGCCCTTGCCTGTGTGTGGGCACTTGAAAGGTGGAGGACCTACCTCTGGGGACGCCGTTTTGTCTTGCGCACAGATCATCAGGCACTCACATCCCTGCTCACCTCCAAAGGTTCAGGCCGTGCTGGACTCAGAATCACCAGGTGGTCAGCCCGACTGCTTTCTTTCACTTATGACGTCACTTACCGCCCGGGTCATACGTGACTGCAGATTGCCTCTCTAGGCTGCCGCTGACTGTTGCAAACGAGACCACAGATGAACCGGATATGTTTGCTGCTGTGTTCAAAGAGTCACTGTGTGCCATTTCACTTTCAGAGTTCAATTCTGCCTGTGAAACTGTCCAGAGATGATACTGTTACGTCAGCAGATTGAGAAAGGTTGGGCCAAATCCAAGAAAGGCCTACCAGAGAACATTACACCATATTTTCAGGTACGAGACGAGCTGTCAGTACACGATTCACTCATAATGAGAGGGACTGATCGCTTGGTTGTTCCCATTTCACTGCGAGCCAGAGTAGTTGATTTGGCACATGAGGGACAACAAGGGTAGCCTGGTCCTAACCAGACCCTCGTACATTTCATTTGTACAGAGGGTCTGGGATCTCTCCATTGACAAACGTTAACTTCCTTGAAGGCGGGTCCTCTGTTGAAGTTTAAAACTATTGGATCTTCCCAGAGCCACTCTGATTTGCCATAACCAATCGCAAGCGTTCGCCTTAACCAACTCCTTCACCACTACTGTAACGGAGCTAGCTGCCATAGCTGGAAAATCAAACTTTTCCCGAACAGCTCCTTTCTTTACTCAAGTGTCCAATAGATATGGTCTGATGATACGACCACAAAGTTGATCATCAATCTTTGGCCTAAGGTGTTAAGGTACCAAGTACGCTTCTGAACGACCTTAAACTGAACCCTAATCCTAAACCTAACCCCAGCTCCAAACACTAACCCTAAACCTAACCCTAGCTCCTAACCCTTCTCTTAAACTATTCCTAACTCCTAACCCCAACCCTACATGTAATTCTAATCCTAATATGCAATCACTTTCCACTGCACTTTTACACTTTTTTCAGATAGCTTCTGTCCACACTTTATTGCACTACACTGTATATCCTGCACTTGCTGCTATTGCACTTCTGGTTAGGCCTACACTGCATTTCGTTGTAGAGGTACAAGGGTACCTGTACTTGTGTAATGACAATAAAGTTGAATCTAATCTAATACATAATTGCGTATATTTTGGGATATATAACCACATATTATATATTAATGTGCGTATATTTTGGGATATATAACCACATATTATATATTAATGTTCCATATATTGCAATATTTGGAAAATGGTAATCATTTGTATATTCTGCAATATATAACAATGTATAGGAATATATTACATGAATATATTATAGTGTATAGTATATTTATCATCAATATATTATCCCATGCATTTCCATATATAATATATTGGAATATGTCATAGGAAATAATATATTACAATATATTTCTAGTCATATATTGGTGAATATATTTTCTTTCCGTAGGGGTATGCTGGGATAACGAGGGTCATCAGGTTTTGTACAAACTACCAATTGTACAAAATAGTGGGCTCTTTAACCTTAACCAGGGTTCTAAATTAACTTTTTTGATCACCAGCCAATTTGGCTGGTAACTTTCTAAAGTTACCAGCCAAACAGAATTTCCACTAGCCAAATTCTTTCCAGTGAAAATAAGAACAATTATGAGTTTCACTGAATGCATTTGATCATTTTATTAACATTGTTGGCATGAAAAACACAGAAAATGAAGTAAAATGAAGCACAGAAGTATGATGCAAGGGTGTGTGAAATCACCAACACGTGACTAAGTAAGGACAAGATTTATTGTAAATGTACGGTGGCCAACATGTGCAAACGCGCTGCAAACTAAGAAAACACATGCATACAGACAAAACACAAGCAAATTAAGAAAACATCTTAATTAATTTGACAACACATGCGTAGCATTCAGCAAACGCGCTGCAAATACGCACAACACACCCAAATACATAAACACGCTGCAAATACGCGTTGCAAAAACGAAAGCACGCAAACCAAAAATGCTGCATCCAGTTTTCACAACGGAAGTTTTCCAGGCCTCTAGGGGGAGATCCAAGTGGAACATCTTGATTTTCGGCCCCATGGAGCGAGAGAGAAAGAGAGAGCATATGAAAAGTTTGAACCAACATCGAAGTAAGTCTTTTGAAAAACTGTAAAAGAGGAGGGGCACATGTACAAATGAATACTAATCTTTTTATGTTGCCTCTTTACTTCGATTTTGGTCCCCTTATTCAAAACAAACTTCTCATCTGCCCTCTCTGGTTCAAAAATCACGCTCTTCCACTTAGCGCTCCTACTAGTGGCCTGGAGCTCTTCCGTTGTGTTATCTGGATGCAGCTTTTTTCTGTTTGCATTTGTTTTTTGCAGCGCGTTTCTATATTTGCAGCGTGTTTATGTAGCCCATTTGGTTGTGTTGTATGTATTTGCAGCGCGTTTGCTGAATGCTGCGCATATGTTGTCAAATACATGAAGATGTTTTCTTAATTTGCTTGTGTTTGTCAATTTGCGTGTGCTTTGTCTATATTTGCAGCGCGTTTGCACATGTCGGCCATGTATAAATGGCTAAAACGTCCATTCGCATCACGATGAGATTGACTCCCGCCCATGCATTTACAGTAACGTTTTGTCCTAAGCAGGCTTTAATTAAACTGACCCAATATACTCTTTATAAAGAACAGTGTATTTACATTACACTAGACTGTGTCAGTAAGCAACACACTTGTTCTTATGCGTAGACTACATGCGGCAATCCTTACAAAACATGACAACATTTTCATTGTCAAACACAAGCCATTCCCGACCTGTCAGCCATTTGGCATTACATTTTCTTTTCTTCGTTTCTCTAGTGCTATCAATATCCTCATCCCCTGCCTCATTCCTCTTCTCGCCCCCAGAACTTTGTACTAACCACCGCCGCATTAAGTTAACTTTTTACTTTACTACTCTAGCTAGCTCTTATTACCTCCTATGATCCGCTATGCTTCGTTTGACTTCTTCCTTGTGTTTTCTGGTGGAAACTCCGTTCGTTTCCACGGTTTCTCGCGCCGATTTCACTTCAACTGCGCGCTCTCGATGGGCGTATAAAACGTTAGCACGTAGCATTACGGCACAGTGTTCATGGGAAACTCAGGAAATACTGCCAGGGGGATAAATGACCGAGAACCATGCCGAAAACAGAGCCTTATGTATCATTCATGTAATGCCTCATGTATCACCGGCCAAACTGGCTAGTGAGTTTTTATTAACAAATGAATTTTAACCCGCATTTGGCGGGTTGGCGGGTGTTAATTTAGAACCCTGACCTTAACCCTGGCTATATTACTCTCCGGGAGACCACACATGTTCAGACCAGGTTCAAATAAAGTGCTTGGTAATAGCTCTGGCATGGCCTGCCTGCTGTGGCTATGAAGAGATAGCATGGATGGCCTGTCACAGGCCATCAGCCTGGGCTCCACTCTGATGGAAGGTTGAAGGTCAGAATGAATCAGGCTGCTTCCGCATTGGTCCGAACCTCAAGGTTGTCCATGATATTTACTGATATTCAGATAACGTGTGTTCTCTGCCTCACTAGCCTAGACGGATGGACAGATGACAGGAGGCCCCACAATAAGCGGAAATACCCACACAGAATTACAACATCTGCATATTGTAACACTCCGTTGAATCCGACAGGATAGCCAGAGATAGCAGACTGTGACAGCTGTAGTCACCAGTCAGAGGACCTTTCAGCTTCCTTGAGAACTCAACCATGCACAACCACAAGTCCTGGACGTTTCTGTCATTGGCAGCTCCCTCCCCCTCCTGGAGATCTTCTGTCCAGAGGGTCATTACGACCTAACCACACCATGGTACCTAAATGTCAAGTGACTGACAGATAGATTGGACCAATGATATACAACTTGGCCGAAGCAGGAAAACGACGATCCGAGATTAGGTTGCATTTCCTCTTAGATCGATATTCCTCTTGTTACAGGGATTGTCTGATGGTATTTCAGTTTGGTAGAAGTGAATACATTACCAGCAGTCCTCCTAGAGATGGGGCTGCCTTGAGGTGAGGGAGGGGCAGAGTGTGCTGGGGGGAGAGGGACAGTCATGGAGAGGGGCAGTGATCGACTGAGCCGAGGCTGAGGGATCAATAGTGTCGTGGGCCAGAGTGTGATATGAGCCCTGATAGAGCTCAGTGTTTGTTGGGCCTCAGTGTTTCAGAGCAAATAGTATTTTCCAAATACGCTCGCGCGTGCATACACACACACACACGGTCACACACAAAGTCAGGCAGGCATGAACACACAAAGGCATGTATACACACACACACAGGGGAACATTTCATCATCCTCAGATTCAATAAATCTCAGATCTAGCAATACCCTGGAATAACACCCCTGTAAAAAAACACAAAGATCTATTTTCCATCTCTACTATTCATTGTACTGCCCTGGAACACAAAAATGACTCTGAAAGATACAGCTTTGGGAAACACAAAGAGCCCAATATGCACACAGAGGCCAAGCCTAGACCAAGCCTAACAAACAGGTCGTTTTGTCTTTGAACTAACCTAAAACCAAATCCCAATACATGTTGTACTCACCAGCCTAGTACACACACCCAAGACAGAGATCTAACACTGCAAGACACATTAAAACCAGGACAGCAGAGATTAACTCCAGAGCTCACCCCGTCTTGGCAAAGTTGGTCCAGTAGGTCATCACCACCGCACTGAGCATGACGTCGTTCTTGGAGAAGTTGCAGGGGAACAGGTCGGAGGATCCGATCATGGGAGCGCCAAAAACGTAGGGCACCTCGTCGCCGTGTGCCGCATCTGACCAGGCAGGCTTCATCAGGCTCTGACAGTGGTGGTAGAAGGCATAGAAGTAGGTGGGCGAACCATAGCGTGCATGGAGGTCTGCCGTCACCACTGACGGCTCCACCCACTGGTGGTCGGTGAACAGGGCCACCAGGGTCTTCCGGCGCGTCTCTGGGTTGTCGCGGTCAGCCCAGTCCGTGTACATGAACTTAATGGTTTCCCTCAGGGTGTCCTTCCCCTCTGGGTAGCCATACAGGCTGTCCACAAAGTCTGACACAGAGAAGTCAAAGTCGTTCCCGGAGACGCCGTCCTCAGAGTCCACTACGTTCTCCACGAACCTCAAACCTTCGCCCTGGTTGACGCCCAGCATGATGTCGTAGTTGAGGAACTCGCCCTGCTCCATTAGGATCTCTGGGTCGTCGGGTATGACGTCACCGTCAATGACGGGTCCGAAGGCTACGTGGTAGCGAGCGGGCTGGATGTCCTGTTCCACCAGCTCCCTGGAGCTTTTCTTCCTCAGGCAGTCCACCATGTCCAGAGTGTCCAGAACGTTACAACCCACCTGCAAAACAAACATTCACACACAAAAGTCAGAATCAGAAACAGTCCAAGTCAAGTCAGACAGAGAGAGGGAGAGAGTCAGTGGGAGGCAGTCTGAGTCCGAATGGGAACTGGAACTCCAATTAGAAGAGATGAGAGGAAGAGTACCTTTTCAGCCAGGAAGCGTGTGTACTTGACAGGCTGATAGTTGACAGCCCAGCTGGAGAGGGCACTGCCACTCTGGATGATGGCCCTGTGGAATAGTCCTGTGTGGACAGACAAAGGGGAGCAGAGGGGAGGCGGTCAGAGGGGATGGGAATTTACAAAATGGCAACAACAACAAAAAACACGAACCTAGTTGTTGGATACACACACACAGACACACTCACTCAGTCACACCTGTTTCCAGAAAATGAGCATGATAGTATCATGCTTGTTCTACTGATGGCTACAGATGGTGTGGCCAACAGACAGGCACAGAAAAGAGAGAAGTTGGAAAAATAGGAAAGAAGAAGAGGATGGAAGAGAATGTAAAGAAAGGGGAGAGGAGGAATGGAAGGGGGAAACAAAGACAGAGGACTGCAGAGGAGAGGAGGATGTGGGGAAAGAGTATGAAAAGTGAAAAGTAAGTGGTGATGGATGATGAGAGGAGGTATAAGGGGGATGATGAAGAGGAGGGATGGGGGATGTCCTCATTGTCTGCCAAGCGTGTGTTCTTCCTGCACTAGTGCTATTCATTCTAGCATGCTTGTGTGTGTGTTCAGAACGGATGCTTGTTTCTGAAACTCTGAAGGTAGATGGGACTCAGTTAGAGAGAAGGTCTGGGGGGAGGGGCTATGGCAGGATGGTTGAAGTGTATTATCGTTAGAGTGTGTCATGGCACTGCATCACTGGATTAGACTATTCTACATTTCTTTGTAAAAGAATGTAGTAAACTTACTACAATTATTGTTTTTGACAGATTATTACCTATAAGATTGCGATTCGATTAGACAACATTTTAAGCATGTGGATTTGTGTATGTGTGTGCTTGTCTGTGTGTATGTGTGGGTGCGTATGTTTGTGTGTTTGTATGTGTGTGTGAGCAGCAGCTTCTCCAGCTCAAGCCCTGGCCCATAGAGGTCCTGTAGCTGTGACTCTGCAGGATGTGTGTGTGTGTATGTGCATGTCTGTGTGGACGATGGCCTGTGTAAAGTCCATGGGAGGGGAAGCAGATGTCAAGGATTTCAACCACTTGAAAGCATTAGAGGGCCAGTCCAGAGATGAAAGATGGACGCCTGGGGGCAGAGGGGGCTGGAGCTTAATCCTCCCCTACCTCCCTATACCCCTCCTTGTCTGTAATCCCTTTTTTCTCCCCCCTCTTCTACTCCTCATCTTTCCTTCTCCATTTCTCTCCTCCCTATCCTTACCCCTCCTCTCCCCTATATCCCTGCCTCCTTCGCCCTCTTTCTCTCTTCTCTCTTCCGTATAAACAGCAGTTGTCATTGTACGCAGGTACTCTGCTGAAACCCAATGTTGCTGCCACGCTACACACACACTCTCCACTGATGAACAGATGAACACACACTATCCAGAGACATAGCCACACTCTCTATATACACACTCTCTTTAGAGATCCAGGCACAGGGCGCAAGCATTCCGGGGTTTTGATATATTTCATGTCACCTCAGGTGCGTCTGTGGAGATTCCACAAAGTTTGCCATGAAGTAGATGTCAAAAGGGAGGACAGACAATGAGGGTTCTTCTCCTAAATTACCTTTTCATCTGTGATTTCTTAGACAACATAATATACGTCCTAAACCACAATTGGAATAAAGACCATCAATGGGTCAATCGAGCAAAAACATTTATAGAGCTGTATGCCATCTATGTAAATTATGTTCAGGTTGTTTGTGACTTGAGTCACTCTTGAATAAATTGTTAACTTCCTGTCTTCTGGGTGGCTCATTGGCACCCAAGTAAAAAACAGAACACCCGTCTCCCTCAAAATGGTTTTGCCTAACTTGAAACTTACTTTGTGTCTTCTTATGTTCAATGCATGGCCCACTGGCTGGTTAGCTAGATAATTCATCATCCTTGCCTAGGTAAGTTTATTGCAACTTCATTGTTCAGCCTATGAACAACCAGCTAGCTAACATGAAACGTATACTGGTTTGCCTCCCTGCTGCTGTTTTTTGTCTGAAGTTCATCCCCTAATAACTGAAATTGATATTATAAAAAAATCGCTGGATAAAAAACTAGTTACCCATCAGCTTAGTGGTGTTAGCTTTGAATAAATGTTTTGCTCAGCAGCAATAGCACCTTGCTACAGTAGTTACATGAACTTAACAAATCTGTACATTTACGAGGCTCAGCTGGCTCTTCTTGGTAGGCAGACATATTTGTATTCAGAAATCAATATATCATGTCTGTCATGTGTCTGACAGTCACATTAGACTTTAGGGGTTCTTTTTAAGTTTGGCCCCTGTCACTCCTGTGGTCTGTACATGTGCCTGGGTGACAGTGATCATCCTTTAACATCCTTAAAGGGGTCATTGATTGTTTTTTTTGGGTACTTCACACTGTTCTTTAAATACTTTGGACCTTGTGAATGTAAGCAGATCAAGTTTTTGATGGGTTGTTTGCATACCTGGACCAATCTGAACCTTTTAGGGTGAGTACAACTTGTTGCTTTGACTATGTTTATATATCATATTAGGGCTGGGCGGTATGACGGTATATACCGTGCGACGGTAGAAATGTGTCTACTGGGAGAGATTTGGCTATACTTTATACTATATTTTTGCTTCAGTTTTGTGTTTCAGCAATACTAACGGGGGATTTAGCTATTATATATGATAGTTATAAGTACCACCTTTCATTAGAGATAACAATTATGAAAAATAATACCTTTTTATCCTAAATATTTGACTTTGGTTACAAAGGGTCATTTTGGAGTCTCCAAAAGGCCCTTTTAGAAAACGCCTGGATGTACTCTTATAAAAACATGTGTCAAATATGAATATATTGTGGTATTATGTTTGACTTTTGACTTGAATTGGGTAAGGCTTCAAGCTGTGGTCCAATTTGCTTGACACTGTATGCCTATGTTTAGCCTGTGATCTGCTCCTCTCTCTCACCAACCGTCTCTGGAGGAGGGGATCCCTCTGTGAATTGCTCCTCCCAAGGCTTCTTCAATTTTTTCTCCTGTTGGGAGTTTTCTGGGAGTTTTTCCTTGTCTTCCTTGAGGGTTTAGGTTGGTTGAGGGGCAGTTCTATGGGCCTATGTAAAGCCCTCTATGACATGCTTGCGTGTAAAAAGGGCTATACAAATAAATTTGATTAGAATTCTGTCTTCCAGCTAATATCTACCACCTCTAGGCCTCTTCAGGCCTCTGTTTTCAAAACAAAATGTAGGCGGAGATAGAAACTTTCAATTTCCTTGTGTTCAAGCTACTATTACTCAACACCAGTAGGACTTACAGGGTCCTGACAACAGGGAAAATAACTTCAGTGTCACTTTTCAAAAGGGACCATTTATATGCATTGATATGCAGATTTTCTGTGTACAGAGAAGCTTAAGTCTCTTGCTGTGGTCAAGAGGTCACGCAGCAGGTCTCGGACAATACACATATAGATAGGAGAATGTGCACTTTCACCTTTGGAAAGAGCAACATGCAAAAAATAGTACAAACGATGAGTGATGACCGAACCACCTGTGTATTGTTCTTCCTGTGCATTAAGTTGTGGAATGTGTACCGTTTAAGGACATGTTTTGGTGGTTACTATATTTGTATGGTCTAGCTCATGCATATAATGTCCATCTGAGAGACATGTTTCTCACTCATGCCTATCACTCTGTTGGGGACTGATGGTGTGATCCGAGCTCGATAGCTAATAAACGAAGTCAACTCTTTTTCATTGTGGTGCGTTCCTTTGCCCATCCTCCGACAGACTATCATCTTAACATGCATGTACTCGAAATGGTTCAAGAACAGCTTTCAATTTACTTTGGGTATGCTGTTTAGGCGTTCTTAGGCAGATTTAACAGAATTCTCCGACTAGGGTAACATTGGTTGGGCTGAAAATGGCCCAGGTGCTGTTCTATGAGCCCTGATGCATCCTGTGAAATAGCCCTGGAAAAAAACAAGAGGTTTTCTCCTTTTACGGTATGCTAATGAATATATAGATGAGCTGCGCGCTGAGTGGTTGGTTTTCAGTGAAGCTGCGGAGCAAAGACAACATGGCCAACAGCACTAACTGAAACATCCAAGGTAGAGACTTGAAATGAAAACGTACAAATAAATCTATTATGTCTACACACCATGTTTTCAACAGATTGAATGGATATCATTTGAAATTATAACGTTAGTCGTTTCCACTTCTGTTGTTGAAGCAAACGGGATCGACTTAAGTGGGTAACGTTAGAACTACAGTACAGTTTCGTAAACAAACTATCGTGATTTAACTCAGCTTCAGTTAGCTCTAGTTATCTTGCTGAAAAATAGATCTGGACAAACATGCATCTTGAATTGTAGATTTACATGACAACACGGGTTATTTATTTGAATGAAACACAGTCAGGAACATGAAAGAACGTCGGCCCAATTGCCAATAAACCAGCTAAATCATCACACATTCTACCGATGCTAGATACAGGCAGAATACGTTAGCATTGCTAATAACTGTTAGCGACAACATCAACAGCTTGCGGTTGCGATGAACATAAGGTTGGAACAGCACCTCTTTTCAGCAACAACTTCATAGCAAATCCTGCTTTACATTGTTCCACTGGTTTTCAAAACCGTCCACGGTTAAATGGTTCGAGCAAATGTGTAATTGAGGGTCGAACTGCACAGGGATCTTCTCATAGACAAACATCACAGCCCGTCGAGTGTTTGGTTCCTTAGGAAGTGTCAGCATTCCCTGTATAGCCTGGAACACTGCATTTACGATGATCCATTTTCAATATCCTTTAAAAACTCACTAACTTTCTCCTTTGTAATTCCCATGGAAATACACAGAGTAGCGCGCAACTAAACTAGAGGTGTCAAGGGACTTAGAGGTTCACTGTTTGTCCATTTTACCCACAGAACAGAGTCGTTATTCAACTATGACAAGGTAAAATCAGTTTTGCAACCAATGACCCCTTTAACAGTTATTTAAAAAATCCAATGTGTAATGAATACCACTTGGATATTACAAAGGAAACATTGCTGGGCAGCATGATCGAGAACTAGCAAACGATAAGGGCAATGCACCCACTGCACAAGCCGATGGGACCATTCCAGTCTTCTAATTGGTAAGTGAATGATCATATAAATAATTACCAGGAATGCACATTTAAAAACATTCACAAGTAAAAGGTTACTCTCTGTTTCTGATTCTGAACTCGTCTTTCCCCACAGATGCGTCAGAGGAGATGGTGGTGCCACGGGAAGGAAGCTCACTGCTGGTCATGCATGCGGCACCTCTGTCTATATCGGACCCAGATAGCTAGCTGGATGCAGAGACCAAGACCATGAAGCTTATGCATAACATTAATTAATTTTAAACAATTGTTTGATTTGAAATGTGTTCATTATTCAGGCAAAGCAATTCAAATCTAATAAGCTGAAGACTTTATCCACACAATTAATGGTAGTTACATCAATCAACTACCACTTTTACAATACAACTTTTACAATATGGGAAATATAATTTCCCATATTAATATGGCATATAATTTGCACATTACACACTATCCAGATATACAGACACAATCTCTACATACATACTTGTTTAATAGATATAGACCCACCCTCCAGAGCCACAGACCATATTCCCAGGTCCACCAACAGCATGTCCAGGGCTACAGACACACAGAGCCATAGACACAAAGATCCACAGACCTCTGGAGGTGTTAGTAATCTCAGTAAAGGTACAGCAAAGCAGGCACATAGCCTCCCTTATCCAGACAGGTTGAAATAAAACAGGATCAAATCAGATCGCAAGATCAGATACCTTTTTGTAAGTATTTACTGCATTTGATTTATCTTAAAGTCTTAGATAATCGTATTTAATTTGTTGTCTAAACACATGAAAAAGACTATTAACTATGTAGCACTGAATTGTGGAGTTGTACGCACCCAATGATTAATAGATTGACAAATGAAATGGATCATCGTGGAAGGAAAAACAAATTGCAACACAGTTATTTCACTGTAGAGCATCTACTGACGGGAGTCACCTGATGGGAGTCAGGTGGCTGAGCGGTTAGGGAATCGGGCTAGTAATCAGAAGGTCGCTGGTTCAATTCCCGGCCGTGCAAAATGACGTGTCCTTGGGCAAGGTACTTCACCCTACTTGCCTCGGGGGGAATGTCCCTGTAGTTACTGTAAGTCGCTCTGGATAAGAGCGTCTGCTAAATGATTAAATGTAAATGTACTGGATTAAAACGTTAACTGACTTACTGATCTGTAACGCACACTCCAGGGGGGTATTCCAGGTAGCGGGTTTAGTGAAAACTTTGAGTTGTTTAACCCTGAAAAGAGGCATACTCCGAGTTCCACGTTCCAGAAAGAGAGGTAACGAAACCTTTTGGTAAGTTTCCATGGTAACTTACTCTGTGAAACTAACCTGCTCGCTAGCAGGTTTTCCATGCCAAACTCTGCATTTCTACCGATCCCCTCCCACTTTAAGAGCTCGATAGCTTTGGCAGACACGGCATATCATTTCCTGGTTCAGCCGAGCGATCTCGATTTTTTATTTATTTGCTTAGTTATACGCTGGGAGACGATTTTAAAATTGCGATTTGATGTGCTTTAATTCCCTAATGAATACCTAAGTTAACGTTACCATTTCCCGTCACAATCTGTAATTTATTTTAGCAACATTCTCAGCCCTTGGGCCTTCGTCGCTAGTGTTACATGCCGTGGACATGCACTCAGAATTGACCAAATGCTTTTGAGCACTGAAATAAATACAAATTTAAATTGTATTTAGTCTTCTTCATTGCCTACAAATAGAAATCACAATGAGGAGCCCAGCCTATTTCTATCGGCTATTGTTCCTACAATTTACATGATTCATATGATTCCTACAATTTACATGATGTACCATCCTGAAACTGGTGTTTTAGCAAATCTATTTCAACATTGTAGGGGGTCAATATTGGCCAAACAACCGAAAGTAATTCCCCTATGGTTTGAAGGAAGATGGGAAACTGAACAGTGTATTTAGCATTAACCAAATAATGCCAATACCAATGGAATTACAGTTATTTGACTATTTAGATTTTTGAGTATAAATCAGAGCAAGAACGGTCAAATTAAGGTTGAATAATTTTTATCATATTGCAAATGAATGATATCAATGAAGGTTAACTCTTATGCCTACTCTACCAAGATTATGACTGTAAACCAGAGATAGAAAGCAAGAGTGAGGAAGAAAGAGTAGGACAAGCTAGAGCTGAGGGAAACTGCTACTACAAGTTGAAATGGGCACCGATTGATATTTAAACTTTGTATCATGTCGAATATGATTAAAACCATGGTGACGTCGAGGCTACAATCCCAAGCGTAGCCTATAAGCAAAATATGCATTACCTGTTCGTAGTATGTTTTTATATGTAGCCTAATATAACATTGAACATGCTGTTTTATTAAGTCCACCATTTTTTCTCCTGTAATATTAATGGACAGTGGGGTTAAATGTATGGACTGGCTATTGCATTCAAATATTAAATGCATTGACTCAGCAATTGTTTCCGACGCCAATTGTAGCTAAAGCCTACGCTGCTACAGCTGTGTTGCTTTTTTTCCAGAACATATGGTCAGATTGACCGTAACTCAGAGTTCAGGGGTTAATCTCAGAGTTTGTTAAAACCGTATTCCAGGTAGCGGGTTTAACAAACTCCAAGATTAGCCCTGAACTCTGAGTTGAGTTAGTCTAACATGGGAAACTCTGAAAATTCGGTTCCAGAAAAGCTGATATGAATTTGTTAACTCAACTCGGAGTACGTCAACTCAGAGTTAAGCGCGGGCATGAGAACTATTGAAAGCCAACATCAATGGAGCTCCGATTCTAGGATCCACCATGGCACACGACGAAAAAAACGTTGCATACTCCACCAAACTTCAGATAAAAGTTGTATTTCGTGTTTATAGTCGAGCACATATTCCAGGAAAAAAGCAACACGGCTGTAGCAGCATAGTGGTGTGGGAGACAATTGCTGCCGAGTCAAGGCATACATTTGAAGGCAATAGCCAGTCCATAAATTGAACATTTAACCCCACTGTTTGTTAATATTACAGGAGAAAGTGTTCAATGTTTTATTAAATGTAAAAACATACTACGAACCGGTAACGCATTTTGCTTAGGCTATACGCTTGTGATTGTAGCCTCGACGTCACCTTAGTGACGTTTCTCAACATTTACTTTTATTTACAGGCTTGTACGGAATTGTCAGTTACACTGACATTGTGAGAATAATTAATATTCAAAAAACGATTTGCACATTCTGATCCTGTTGAACAGAGCATAGATGTTGTATACAGTGAGATGTTCATTTAATGGCAAGTGAATTTTGCATGTGGAACTGTGAAATGTAGCTAATGTAATCTCATGTAATCTCATGTATACCCAGTTACAAGTAAATGAGTTGTACAAATTGCAACTCGTGAAGAAAGTGCCAAAAACTGACCAAGAGATGGTTTAGCCCTACTTAAGGTAGAAGAATAAAGGCTAATCTCCAAAAAGATTTACTGGAACACCAGTTACGGGAGGGGGCATGGTCACAGGTGATGTTAATTGTAGGAACAATAACCTACATTAATATTAATTGTTGAATTTGCTGAATTTTCTATTTTGACCAAGAGATGTTGTACATCGGGCAGAAGAATAAAGGCTGATCTTGTAAGGCTATCTACCTGCCCCCACCTCTCATATGGTAAAATATGGAGTTACTGGATGGAGTCTCAACTTGATGGCTCTCACATCTTTGTAACTTACTGTAGCATTGCTAGACATGTTGATAAGTAAGGGTCAAGATTCTGGTGTGATTGTAGTTGTTCTTGGGTATAAAAGGAATTGTGAAGCATTGTTCTGTGGATTCTTGATCTCCTGAGACCTTCTCCTCAGCTCTGGCTTGGCCTAGGCCTACTCCTTCTACCTCACCTCATGCTTTCTATCTCTGGTTTACAATAATCATGGTAGAGTAGGCATAAGAGTTAACTTAATTGATTGCATTCATTTGCAATATGATAAAATGATTATATTATTTAACCTTCATTTGACCATTCTTGCTCTGATTTAACCCAAAGAGTCAAATAACTGTAATTCCATTGGTATTGGCATTATTTGGTTAATGTTAATACACTGTTCAGTTTCCCATCTTCCTTCAAACCATAGGGGAATTAGTTTCAGTTGTTTGGCCAATATATCGACCCCCAACAATGTTGAAATAGATTTGCTGAAATAACAGCTACAGGACTGTAGCCTACATCATGTAAATTGTAGGAATCATATGAATCATGTAAATTGTAGGAACAATAGCCGATAGAAATTGGCTCATTGTTGGATTTCTATTTGTAGGCAATAAAGAAGACCAAATATAATTTCAATTATTTTTCTTTATTTCAGTGGCAAAAGGTATTTGGTCAATTCTGAGTGCAAATCCACAAATTACAGATTGTGACAGGAAACAGTGACGTTAACTTAGGTATTTATCAGGGAATTAAAGTACATCAAACCGCAGTCTTAAAATCGTCTCCCGGCGTATAACTAAGCGAATACATTTTTGTTCGAGATCGCTCGGCTGAACCAGGAAATGATATGCCGTGTCTGCCAACGCTATCAGGCTAAGAAAGTGGGGGCGGATCGGTTGAAACCAGAGTTTGGCATGGATAACCTGCTATCGAGCAGGTTAGTTTCAATGAGTAAGTTACCATGGAAACTTACCAAAAGGTTTCGTTACCTCTCTTTCTGGAACGCGGAACTCGGAGTATGCCTCTTTTCAGGGTTAAACAACTCAAAGTTTTCATTAAACCCGCTACTTGGAATACCCCCCAGGTTCCATAGAGCAATACACACACAAATAATACACACACAGTCACACAAACATGCGCACAGAGAAAGGCCATGCCATATTCCTCTCCTTCTATCTCCCCCTATTGGAGTGTCAGTCCTTTGTACCTGGCATGTTTAGCTTTGTAAAGGCAACAGATATGCGCCTGTCCGTCAGTCTGGGCTGACACCTCGGCACAGAGACGATCCATCACTGGCTCACTCCGCTGGCAGATTGAGGTCAGCCTGAATTATGACTGGAGCTCCGGGCTAATCAGTCATCACCCCCCCCCCCACTACCCCCCTTGGCTCTCCTCTGCTCCAATGTAAGTGGCACCCGGCGCGGGTGTGTGTGTATGTGTGACTGTGTGAGCGGGAGGCTGCGGTCGGCCGACCCTGACTGGGCTGCCCCTCTCTAGATGGCCGTTAAACACAGAGCCGTCGAAATGAGGCGCGGGCCTCATTGGTCGAGCAGGTCACAGGTAATTTACTGTTGATAGAATAGGGCGACCTTGGAGCATGACAACCACTACGGTTCTAATTCTGCACACATAAATGCACACACATAAATTGACGTACACACACACAGCCCAATCCCCTTCCTGAGGGTGCAGCAGATATTTCAGCCATTCTCCACACATACACACACACACAAACACTAACACAAAACAGCAGAAGCCCTCAGTCAAGTAATCTATGCTTGGCATTTACTTGTGTGAATTCTATAGAAAGGCCCTCAGAACAGACTCAGTCCTCGCCTGCCTGACACAGCATGACTCTTTAGATCCCCAGCCATCATAGGCTAGCTTGCAAAATAGGCTAGCATGCTCAGACTAAGACAATGACAAATGAAACACTGAGAAAGAAGATTCCACTTAGATTTTGTTGAGGAAGGAAACTATCCTAAGCTTGTTGAGGACAGATATTCTGCCAAGCCATCTAAATGCTGGTGCAACCCAGAGCCTGATGTCAGTTGGAGTGTGTCACTGTAGGGGGTTTACAGTAATATTGGCCAAACAACCAAAACAGATTTCCCCTATGTTTGAAGGAAGAGGGGAAACTGAACAGTGTATGAACATTAACCAAATACTGCAAATACCAATATAAATACAGTTATTTGACTCTTTGGGATAAATCAGAGCAAGAATGGTGAAAGTAATGTTAAATTAAAATATACATTTAATAATATTCCAAATGAATTAAATCAATTACAAGGCAAATATATAAAAAAATTAAGGTTAACTCTTACCCTAACCATACTCTATCATGATTATTGTAAATCAGAGAGAAAGCAAGAGGTAAGGAAGGAGAAGGAGTAGGACAAGCCAGAGCAGGAAAGGAAGAATCCTTTATACCCAAGAACAACCAATCACACCACATCCCACCACTTGCTTCCACGCAATGCCCTTACGGACCACTAGTTTCCAGTACAGCACTCAGCTGGACTCACTCGATAAACATGACCCATGATCTCTCCTTTTTTAGTGGGTATCCCCTTCAGTTAACCTGTGCTCTTCCACTATATTTTTGTTTCTGTCTTTCTCCCCCTCTCTCCTTCATGTCATCCCTGGTGTAGTTATGGTGCCATGGGTTCTTATACAGCTCTGGATAAGAGCGTCTGCTAAATGACTAAATGTAAAATGTAAATGTAAACTTCAAATCGATCATACTGCGATTTGAAAGGGCAAGTGGTCGCCGCGGAGACGATGGCACGATCGCTAAGGAATATCTTACACTTCCTGCTATCCCTGAGGCTGTGTGGACGCACTGGAAGATGGCATATAAAGGCAGGCGGTCGGGGGAAGGGGTATGTGTGTGTGTGTGTGAGTGATGAAGTATTCGAGTGATTAAGTGCAATGGATGATCATAAAACAGAATGCCTTGTCTCCCTCAACGTATCTCCTTTCCTATCCCAAAGGCTTCTCTTCTTTCCTCATCCGATGTCCTTTCCTCCCCTCCTTTCTTCTTCTCTCTCCTCTCCTCAATGGGACATAAGTCTAAAACATACTCTATCAACAGTGTGAGACCTGGACCCAGGATTGATGTGCATCTCAGACCAGAGAGTGTGATATCTCAGACTAATCACACCCTGACGTCCCCTGATCAATACACACATTCCAGTAAGCCCTATGAGACAACATACACATACAGTGCCCTCCAAAAGTATTGGAACAGTGAGGCAAATTCCTTTATTTTTGCTGTAGACTGAAAACATTTGGGCTTGACATCAAATAATGAACGTGAGACCAGAGATCAACGTTTCAGCTTTTATTTCCAGGTATTTACATCAGGATCTGATGCACAACTAAGAAAATATCACATTTTGTTTGAATCCACCCATTTGTCATGTGAGCAAAAGTATTGGAACAGATATACTTAAAACATATTTAAGTGAATAAGACTTAATATTTAGTTGCAAATCCTTTGCTTTCAATAACTGCAGCAAGTCTGTGACCCATTGACGTCACCAAACTTTTACATTCTTCCTTTTTGATGCTTTCCCAGGCTTTCACTGCAGCCTCTTTCAGTTGTTGTTTGTTTTGTGGGGTTCCTCCCTTCAGTCTCCTCTTAAGCAGTTAAAATGCATGCTCTATAGGGTTTAAGTCTGGAGATTGACTTGGCCAGTCTAATACCTTCCATTTCTTGCCCCTGATGAACTCCTTTGTTGTTTTGGCAGTGTGTTTTGGGTCGTTATCTTGCTGCATGATGAAGGCTCTGCCAATCAGTTTGGTTGCATCTTTCCTTAAATTGGCAGACAAAATGTTTCTGTAGACTTCCGAGGTCATTTTGCTGCTGCCATCATGTGTTACATCCTCAATGAAGATTAATGAGCCCGTCCCAGAAGAAGCCATGCAAGTCCAAGCCATGACATTACCTCCACCGTGTTTCACAGATGAGCTTGTGTGTTTGGGATCATGAGCAGTTCCTTTCTTTCTCCAAACTTTAGCCTTTCCATCATTTTGGTAAAAGTTAATCTTTGTCTCATCAGTCCATAAAACTTTGTCCCAGAATTTTTGAGGTTCATCTCTGTACTTTTTGGCAATTTCCAGCCTGGCCTTCCTATTCTTCTTGCTAATGAGTGGTTTGCATCTTCTGGTGTAGCCCTTGTACTTTTGTTCATGAAGTCTTCTGCGAACAGTAGATAGTGATACCTTCACTCCTGCCATCTGGAGGTTGTTGCTGATCTCACTAACAGTTGTTTTAGGGTCTTTCTTTACAGCTCTCACAATGTTTCTGTCATCAACTGCTGATGTTTTCCTTGGTCTACCTGTTCGACGTCTGTTACTTAGTACACCAGTAGTTTTCTTCTTCTTCAGGACATTCCAAATGGTTGTACTGGCTATGGCCAATGTTTCTGCAATGGCTCTGATTGATTTTCCATCTTCTCTAAGACTCACAATTGCTTGTTTTTCACCCAAAGACAGCGCTCTGGTTTTCATGTTGTTTTCACCTCTGAATACAGTCTGCATAGACAAAACCTATCTTACCCAATCTGAACCTGAGTGTAGACATTCAGTGGTATTTATTGATTGAATAATGTATGTAATAGGACACACCTGGGCAACAAAACACACCTGTCAGTCACATGTTCCAATACTTTTGCTCACGTGACAAATGGGTGGGTTCGAACAAAAAGGTGATATTTTCTAATTTGTGCATCAGATCCTGATGTAAATACCTGGAAATAAAAGCTGAAACGTTGATCTCTAGTTTCACATTCATCGTTTGATGTCAAGCCCAAATGTTTTCAGTCTACAGCAAAAATAAAGGAATTGGCCTCACTGTTCCAATACTTTTGGAGGGCACTGTACATGCACAAACACACACATGCACACAAATACACACACATCACTCCAGGCCTGTCTGTGTCTGCACACCCTCTCACTCAGCATCATCCCAGTACCCCTCAGTTTACTGATCTATCTAGGACACAAGCTTGCACACACACCTAATCTCCTCTCTCCCTGCTCCCCCAGCCAATAGAATGCTTTCTCCAACAATTTTCTCTTTTTACACCAATGCATGTGGCACTAATACTTCTGAGAACTAAGAACCACTGATGCTCTCGCTAGAACCACTGCTCCTCCTGTTATGACTACTGCTGGTACTGCTGCTCCTGTTAGGACTACTGCTGCTCCTGTTAGAACTACTGCTGCTCCTGCTGTTTCTGTTAGAACTACTGCTGCTCCTGTTAGAACTACAGCTGCTCCTGCTGTTTCTGTTAGAACTACTGCTGCTCCTGCTGCTCCTGGTAGGACTACTGCTGCACCTGTTAGAACTACTGCTGCTCCTGCCGAGCCTGCTAGGACAACTGCTGCTCCTGGTGCTCCTGTTAGAACCACTGCTGTTCTTGCTGCTCCTGCTAGAACTACTGCAGCTCCTGTTAGAACTACTGCTGGTCTGCTGATCTGCACTCCCTCTCCCTCTGCTCATTAGTCAGAACCCTGACCAATGACACACTATGTCACAAACACACACAAGCTACTAGATCATTTTAATGACACTTTACGCATATGCAGACACACCCTTACTAGGCGTAATGAGTTGTTGGAGGGTTATCTGTGTGTTATCAGTGTGTATCTTTATGTCACCGCAGTGTAAACCTAATCCCATTAGATGAGACAACACCTTGAATATGTTTTCTGATTCCTCTCCTACATAAATAGACTAACGCCTCCAGCTCACCATCAATCTATTTGTAGAGAGGAACAACAGAAGTGTGCTGTGTAGTGTGTCTGTGCCAGCCTGTACATGTGTGTGTGTTTATTTGTGTATGTCTGTGCTCAGCTGCTGAGAAAAATCGGAGTTGTGCTCTTTCTAAATATATATTATCAGAGTATAATAGACCAGAGAGTGTGATATCTCAGACTAATCACACCCTGACGTTCCCTGGTCAATACACACATTCCAGTAAGCCCTATGAGACAACATACAGTGCCCTCCAAAAGTATTGGAACAGTGAGGCCAATTCCTTTATTTTTGCTGTAGACTGAAAACATTTGGGCTTGACATCAAACGATGAATGTGAAACCAGAGATCAACGTTTCAGCTTTTATTTCCAGGTATTTACATCAGGATCTGATGCACAAATTAGAAAATATCACCTTTTTGTTCGAACCCACCCATTTGTCACGTGAGCAAAAGTATTGGAACATGTGACTGACAGGTGTGTTTTGTTGCCCAGGTGTGTCCTATTACATACATTATTCAATCAATAAATACCACTGAATGTCTACACTCAGGTTCAGATTGGGTAAGATAGGTTTTGTCTATGCAGACTGTATTCAGAGGTGAAAACAACATGAAAACCAGAGCGCTGTCTTTGGGTGAAAAACAAGCAATTGTGAGTCTTAGAGAAGATGGAAAATCAATCAGAGCCATTGCAGAAACATTGGCCATAGCCAGTACAACCATTTGGAATGTCCTGAAGAAGAAGAAAACTACTGGTGCATAAAGTAACAGACGTCGAACAGGTAGACCAAGGAAAACATCAGCAGTTGATGACAGAAACATTGTGAGAGCTGTAAGGAAAGACCCTAAAACAACTGTTAGTGAGATCAGCAACAACCTCCAGATGGCAGGAGTGAAGGTATCACTATCTACTGTTCGCAGAAGACTTCATGAACAAAAGTACAAGGGCTACACCAGAAGATGCAAACCACTCATTAGCAAGAAGAATAGGAAGGCCAGGCTGGAATTTGCCAAAAAGTACAGAGATGAACCTCAAAAATTCTGGGACAAAGTTTTATGGACTGATGAGACAAAGATTAACTTTTACCAAAGTGATGGAAAGGCTAAAGTTTGAAGAAAGAAAGGAACTGCTCATGATCCCAAACACACAAGCTCATCTGTGAAACACGGTGGAGGTAATGTCATGGCTTGGGCTTGCATGGCTTCTTCTGGGACGGGCTCATTAATCTTCATTGAGGATGTAACACATGATGGCAGCAGCAAAATGAACTCGGAAGTCTACAGAAACATTTTGTCTGCCAATTTAAGGAAAGATGCAACCAAACTGATTGGCAGAGCCTTCATCATGCAGCAAGATAACGACCCAAAACACACTGCCAAAACAACAAAGGAGTTCATCAGGGGCAAGAAATGGAAGGTATTAGACTGGCCAAGTCAATCTCCAGACTTAAACCCTATAGAGCATGCATTTTACCTGCTTAAGAGGAGACTGAAGGGAGGAACCCCACAAAACAAACAACAACTGAAAGAGGCTGCAGTGAAAGCCTGGGAAAGCATCAAAAAGGAAGAATGCAAAAGTTTGGTGACGTCAATGGGTCACAGACTTGCTGCAGTTATTGAAAGCAAAGGATTTGCAACTAAATATTAAGTCTTATTCACTTAAATATGTTTTAAGTATATCTGTTCCAATACTTTTGATCACATGACAAATGGGTGGATTCAAACAAAATGTGATATTTTCTTAGTTGTGCATCAGATCCTGATGTAAATACCTGGAAATAAAAGCTGAAACGTTGATCTCTGGTCTCACGTTCATTATTTGATGTCAAGCCCAAATGTTTTCAGTCTACAGCAAAAATAAAGGAATTTGCCTCACTGTTCCAATACTTTTGGAGGGCACTGTACACATGCATGCCCAAACACACACGCCACACACACATCACTCCAGGCCTGTCTATGTCTGCACATCCTCTCAGTCAGCATCATCCCAGTTTACTCCTCAGTTTACTGATCTATCTAAGATACAAGTTTGCAGCTCCTCCTTAACCTTTCATCTCCCTCTACTCTTTCTCCTCCTCCCTCCTCCCCATACCCATCATCTACCTTCACCTCATTCCCTCATAGCCATCCTCTTCCTACCCATCTTTCCATCCCATGTTTCTGTCTCTCTCCGAGGGTGTGGCCACAGTCAGTGGCCCCGATTAAATCACTCCACACTCCCCCGGTCTCTGCACCTGTCTCCCATCAACTCATCAGCCCCACAGTATTTCAACCCAGGTTTTCCTGTCATTCAAATTGTTGTTTCGTCTCCCTTGGTAGTAAACCTTTCTTGGAAGCGGTAGATAAAGCTCCCTTTGAGTTTTGCAAGTGTTTTTTTGCTTTGCTAACCTTTCGTGTTTATTTTCCCTGTTTCTACCCTGCTTGCCTGCCAGCCTGGCTGATCCACCCTCCCTGTGTCCGCCTGGAAATTGTCCTGCCAACCCCACTATTATCGTAATTGTCATTAAACACCCTGGAACCCTCCTCTCCATCCTGTATCCGTGTTGTGCGCTTGGGTACGCTATAGCCACCCCTGTAACACATCCTTCTCCTACCCATCCTCAGCCTACCCATCCTCCTCCTCTTCCTAGCCATCTTCCTCCTCCTACCCCTCCTACTTCTCCTCCTACCCACCCTCCTCTTCCTCCTACCCATCCAACTCCTACCCATCCTCTTGCTCTTCCTACCCATCTTCCTCCTCCTACCCCTCCTACCCATCCTCTTCCCCCTCCTATCCATCCTCCTCCCCCTCCTACCCATCTTCCTCCTCCTACCCATCCTTCTACCCATCCTCCTCCTACCCATCTTCCTCCTCCTCCTAAATCCCTTTTTCTCCTCCTCCTCCTCCTACCAATCTTCCTCCTACATATTCTCCTCTCTCCTCCTCCTTCTCTACCACCTCCTCCTCCTCTTTTCCAGCTCCTTAGGAACAAGAGATTCTTACACATTCAGCAAACCCTGAAAATTGTGGAGACGAGAGAGACGTATGTACGAACTCTGAGTTTAGGAATCAGAGGAGCAAAATGACAGACCCAACATGTCCAGTCACGTGCACACACAGAATCAACTGCTCAGCCATGATATGGAGAGGGTAAGGGACAGGGAACTGCTATTATGGGCACCATTAAAGCAGTATGTGTGGCCTCCTGGACAACAGCAGACTCCCTTCATAAACACAAAAACAGCGTAGTGAAAACCAAAACCCAGCTCCATGGGTTAGCTCCATGGCCCTGCTCCGTAACTCAGGGGTAGAAAATTAATTTGTCCAAGGTGCCACATAAGAAACTTGAAATGTGTTGGAGGGCTGCATCAATAATAACTTGAACTTAATTTTGCTCAATATTAATTTCCCCCATTGTAAAAAGCAGTAAAGTATATGTTTTGATTAGCTGCTGCTGGTTATCAGAAGAATAAGGATATTTTGTAAATTTTTTATAAATATTTTAAATGTTGGTCAACTAGGAAAAGACTATCGAAATAACAGTAAAAAATTAAATAATCATGACATCTGTGTTTCATTTTATTTGTAACTAGTTAATCTTCACAAACCATGAATTTCTTTTTACAGTATGTTAAAGATATGCAATTGAATTGATTGACTTTTTTTCCAGTTAATTTTGTTCTGTGAGTGGAATCCAGTGGGCTTGAACAAGTGCATCGAAATCTGGCTGAATGTCTGGCGTGGATATGCGAAAGACAGCTGACAGGTGATGATCAGGGACCTACAGTTTAACTAGCAAACCATTAACCATCAGCCCGCGCCCACTGAATCCAAGAGTGTATGGCTGCAGGGCTGCAGGGCTGCAGCCTCCCGCTTCATGCCCTCCCGTCTCATGCCCCCCCGTCTCATGCCCTCCCATCTCATGCCCTCCCGTCTCATGCCTCTACTTTTAAAAATAAAAGCTTGTCTGGTCCGCTATTTCTCCTTCTGGTCCGCTATTTCTCCTTCCTACTTTGGTGTACGTGTTTTTTTTGGTTGGACTACAAACTAAAATCCATTCTACGGCTGCAGCCTGGGAACCCCGGTTGAGTTTAGGCGTCACAACGACAGTTGAGGTTAGGATTAGTTTAAGGCCAGGAGTCAGAATCAGAATCAGAATGGGATTTATTTAAAGTTTGCACAGACACGGAATTTGCTTTGGCAGGAAGGTGCATACAGTAAACATATAGGAATCTTAAATTTAAATATGTGGTCTAACTATACTAAGGATACATAAACTAGCAATACTAAGTGGAATACAATTAAAATAAAATATACAATAAGTAAAAAATAAGTTGCCAATTTACAATATAAAATACAATATAAAATACAATACAAATATTACAGGAGCAGAGGTCGAGGTTAAGGTTAGGTACAACCACGACGGTTGTGGGACAATGATGGTCGGTACACAGCACACCGTGCATTTTGTCACCTGCGGTGTGTTCGTTTTTTTTAAGACACTGATTGTGTACCTTAAGGAAAATCACAAAAAGAAACCATCAAAGTCTGCAACCATAAATTGCTCTAGGTAACGTTAGCTAATATTCGCTAAACAAATGTCAACATAAAACGCTGATGCAGTTTTAAATGAAGGTCATTGCAGGTTTCATCAAATATACGTTAACATCAGGGACAGAACAATAACATCCAGAAATCAGCAAAAAATATATTGATAAAAAAATATATTTCAAGTTTGTAAATGTATTGCAACAAACGTGCTCACGAACTTACCTTTAACTCCATCCTTAAAATATATGGCGATTTATTATTTTTTTTCCTCTGAATTTACCGTTGGACAGCTTGGGCATGAGACGGGAGGGCATGAGACTATGGCGTGAAATTAGTGCCAGGAGAGCGAGCTCTGTAAAAACGATTTGTAACTTGCAAAAAAGATATGTATGCTTGCAAAATCGATTTGTAACTTGAAAAAAAGATTTGTGTACTTGTGAAAAAAGGTTTGTGTACTTGCTAAAACGATTTGTAACTTGCAAAAAATATTTGTGTAGGCCTATTTGTAAAACAAAGTTTTGTGTACTCGCAAAAACGATTTGTAACTTACTAAAAAGATTTGTGTACTTGTAAAAAAAAGTATTTTGTCTCCGTAGAAGAAGGCGGGAACACAGCTCCCAAAACCATCTAAGCCAATCAAATATAGCCATTTCTGTGTCAAGTATCATTGGACATTTTCGTCTGTCTATCACACATGACCTAGGTCGTAGTAAGTTTAATAGTTTTTTAATGTAAATATGTACACGGATATTTAATTAGACAACCAGTCATTAAACCTACCATTAGTGGGACAATGTGCAGCTAAATGGCAGGGAACTGGCTGCGAAATATAATGGTTTTCATTCGAAATGTATTATTTACTGCCAGTGTAACATAGTTATCTGGGTTCAGATTAAATTCCACTAAATTGGCAGAACTACGCCATCTGCTGTTCAAATGTGTACCTGCTCAGAGCTGTAGCGCAGCATTTAATTCCTCATAGCAACGGAGGATTTTCAGAAAGGTAACATGTAGTGAATGCTTGTGGAGGACAATATAATGTAAATAATGTGAAAAGTATTTAAAGGTTGACCCAGTTGTTAGGTCAAAAAAGTTAAAATTGTTCAAACACACATTTCTGCCTGCTGACTTTGTGAATAAAACCTTGTACAATAACAAAACGTTCAATGAAATGGTACATTTGTCTAGACAATATATAATGCAAATTGAACAAGCCTGGTGTATTCCTGGCCTTAGACGAGACCAAAACCTGTGTCACAAGTTGATATGCAGGACTCCAGTGACAAGCTGAACATGGCATAATTGTCATAGTTTCCAGGCATCTTCAGGGATTGACACAACATGGTCTGGTTGTCTAATTAAATATCCGTATACATATTTTCATTAAAAAGCGATTCAACTTACTACGACCCTTATCCATTAGTTTATAATATTAAGAGTGTGTTAACTGAATAATCTTTAAATGTTGCATTAAAGATACATGCCCATGGATATTTTTAACTACTAAACGTTACCAAATGACTCGCCATTGAAATCATCAGCATTCTAGTTTTGTTCTTATTCGCTGACGTTCTTTGTGTGATAGACAGACGAAAATCGCTCTCCTGGCACTAATTTCACGCCATATGAGACGGGAGGGCATGAGACGGGAGGGCATGAGACGGGAGGGCATGTGAAGGGAGGCTGCAAGGCTGCAGCCATTCCCATCTCACTGAATCAGTCAAGTTATTGTTATGTCCGCGTTAGTTTTTTTCTTTAGTCGCTTAGTGCCGATTTAAATTATAATCCTTCAACACAGCGACCTGGGGGGTATTCCAGGTAGCGGGTTTAGAGATTTTTTTTTTTAGTTGTTTAACCCTGAAAAGAGGCATACTCCGAGTTCCACGTTCCAGAAAGAGATGTAATGAAACCTTTTGGTAAGTTTCCATGGTAACTGACTCCGTGAAACTAACCTGCTCGCTGCAGGTTTTCCATGCCAAACTTTGCGTTTCTACCGACCCCCTCCCACTTTATGAGCCCGATAGCTTTGGCAGACACGGCATAACATTTCCTGGTTCAGCCGAGCAATCTCGAACAAAATTGTATTTGCTTAGTTATACGCTGGGAGACGATTTTAAGATTGCGATTTGATGTGCTTTAATTCCCTGATGAATACCTAAGTTAACGTTACCGTTTCCCATCACAATCTGTAATTTATTTTAGCAACATTCTCAGCCCTTGGGCCTTCGTCGCTAGTGTTACATGCCGTGGACATGCCCTCAGAATTGACCAAATGCTTTTGGGCACTGAAATAAATACAAATAATTTAAATTGTATTTGGTCTTCTTCATTGCCTACAAATAAAAATCACAATGAGTAGGCTAGCCTATTTTTATCGGCTATTGTTCCTACAATTTACATGATTCATATGATTCCTACAATTTATATGATGTAGCCTACCATCCAGAAACTGGTGTTTCAGCAAATCTATTTCAACATTGTAGGGGGTCAATATTGGCCAAGCAACCGAAAGTAATTCCCCTATGGTTTGAAGGAAGATGGGAAACTGAACAGTGTATTAACATTAACCAAATAATGCCAATACCAATGGAATCAGTTATTTGACTATTTTGATTTTTGGGTTAAATCAGAGCAAGAATGGTCAAATTAAGGTTAAATACTTTTTATCATATTGCAAATGAATGATATCAATGAAGGTTAACTCTTAGGCCTACTCTACCATAATTATTGTAAACCAGAGATAGAAAGCAAGAGTGAGGAAGGAGTAGGACAAGCTAGAGCTGAGGAGAACGTCTCAGGAGATCAATAATCCACAGAACAATACTTCACAATTCCTTAAGAACAACTACAATCACACCAGAATCTTGACCCTTACTTAACAACATGACTAGCAGTACTACAGTAAGTTGCACAATGAGATGTGAGAGCCATCAAGTTGAGACTCCATCCAGTAACTCCATATTTTACCATATGAGAGGTGGGGGCAGGTTGATAGCCTTACAAGATCAGCCTTTATTCTTCTGCCCTAAGTACACCATCTCTTGGTCAAAATAGAAATTCAGAAAGTTCAACTATTTATATTAATATAGGTTATTGTTCCTACAATTAACATCACCTGTGACCATGCATCCTCTCGTAACTGGTGTTCCAGTAAATCTTTTTCGATATTAGCCTTTATTCTTCTACCCTAAGTAGGCCTACACCATCTCTTGGTCAGTTTTTGGCACTTTCTTAACGAGGTGCAGTTTGTACAACTGATTTACTTGTAACTGGGTATACATGAGATTACATTAGCTACAGTTCACTGTTCCACATGCAAAATTCACCTGTCATTAAATGAACATCTCACTGTATACAGCATGCCCTGTTGTCAGAATGTGCAAATCGTTTTTATATTCATTATTCTCATAATGTCAGTGTAACTGACAATTACAAAAAAAAGCATGTAAATAAAAGTACATGGAGAGAGAACTAGCTACCAGTAGCTACCATACATAATTCTCTGCATCCATTTCTGCGGCAGCAGTCATTAATGTCTCTTCGTCATCTTACGTAATCATCATCATCATCCTTTGATAAAAAGCATTCTGTTGCGGGAAACTGCTACTACAAGTTGAAATAGGCACCAATTGATATTTAAACTTTGTATCATGTTGAATATGATTAAAACCATGGTGACGTTGAGGCAACAATCACAAGCGTAGCCTATAGACAAGTTCATGAGCCGTTTCCGCTCTACTTCCTGAACTGCTCCCCTATATGCAATCCACTTCCGTTCTGGCGGGCTGGGTTTGTTTTGCTAGCTAGCTCCGTTGTGCCGACAAAGCACTGATATCGCAGTGACAAAGAGGATATAAAATTTACAACATTAAGAAAAGTGGTTCGGGAACGACGTGTGCGGTAGTTGGTTGCAAACAATCGAAAAAGCACCTGAACGAGTGGTTAGATAGAGAGTGCTACGACCAGTTTTAAAACCTAGAATCGCCTCTAGAATCGCCTCTAGCCTGTTACAGTTAGGCAGTACAGTAGTATACTACAGTAGTATGCTTATTGTTTGTAGGCTATTCACATTTTGTTGGTGTTCCTTTGTCCTATTGTTGCAGTGGATTTAATAATTATACATTGATATGTGGATATAATAATTCAAACCTTTCAAAGTGCCAATACAACACATCTATATCAGCCCGGCATGAGGTGTGTAGCCAACCGGTGCTTGTTTAAAGCAGTCATAACCGGGTTCATAGGAAGAATAGATACGTACTAGGCACTTAACAGTGTACTGCCTGTCCTTCTGAAGTTGTTAAATTGAATAGGCTGAACATCAACATGTAACATCAAGTATAGCCTAGAAATTCCAAACTAATTAGCGTTAGCTTTCAATTTTACATATGCCTAGGCTACTTGTACCGTGCCCTGGCAATAAATAAAGAACATTATGCTGCATGTTTTGCCAGGATAACTGGCAAGACCGTTAAATGTTAATGATGTTCCTGTGTGTTTATTCCTTTGACTGGGTACAACAACGCGATCAGTCAATCGACTATATTTTTTAAAAATGTTTATTGAACAACTTCTGTCTGATACATGTGGCATCCTTTAGCCAAATAATTAGCCTACATTTTGCTGAGAGATTGAAGAGCTAGACAACAAATGTTCTAATGAATCACCGACTAAAGTCATCTTCTGACATTGCCTTTGCTCCATGTTAAAAGCTCCAAAATGATGGACTGGCAAAAGCTTTATAACTATAAATCTACTCTAAAATGTACTTTAAAGTATGGCGACAACGTTGGCAACTTATACAGAAGTAAATGTCGAACGACAAGTATGTCAAAGTAGTAGAACCGTGATCCCAAGCTAGCATCGACATTGCTGTGTTACACTGGCAGACGCTGTGCAACACTACGAACGGTGACTGAAACAGGAAGTGTCCAGGGTAGGAGGAGTCGGCCACAGTCTTCCTCGCTCGCCTCAGGGTCCTCGAGGTGTGCAGGTCCTCGAGGGAAGGCAGATTGCAGCCAATCGCCTTCTCAGCAGTGCGGATGATACGCTGCAGCCTGCTCTTGTCAAACAAATGGATGAATGATAACCAAAGTCCTACTATGTGGCCCCAAATCCAAAAGAGAGATGCTTACTAAAAATCTAGGAAGCTTAACCCCCTGTCTTAAACCAGAGGTGACGAGTCTCTTTGTAATCCTGGACTCAGATTTTAATTTCAACTCTCACATAAATAAAGTGACCAAAACAGCTTTCTTTTACCTTAGGAATATAGCAAAGGTACGACCATTCATAAACCAAAATTATGCAGAGAAGTTAATTCATGCTTTTATATCCAGCCGGCTGGACTACTGTAACACACTTTTCACTGGTCTTCCCAAGAAAACCACTGAAAGACTACAGCTCATTCAAAATTCTGCGGCTAGACTAAAAGGAGAGAACACATTAGTCCTGTCCTAGCTCCCTGTTACCTTCAAAATTGACTTTAAGGTCCTTTTCCTCACATACAAAGTTCTACACGGACAAGGACCTAACTACATTGCTAACTCCCTTATAAACTACACACCAGCTAGAACACTGCGATCATCAAATGCAGGCCTATTAGAGGTCACCAGAAGCAGTCATAAGATTGGTGATTCGGCCTAATTACGCCCCAAAACTATGGAACAAATTACCCATAAATATTAGGGAAGCAAACACACTAGACATTTTTAAAAGACAGCTTAAAACCTACCTTTTTACCGAAGCATTTAAGTAATTTTATCTCAGAAGGGTTTTACTACTTTTATTAGTTAAATTATCATTGTTATTTTAATTGTTAGTTTTATCACTTGTATCATTGTTTTTATTGATTTTATGTAAAGCACCTTGAGCTACAATTCTTGTATGAAAAGTGCTATATAAATAAAGTCTTACTTACTAACTTACTTACTTGTCCTTGGCAGTGGCAGCAGCGTACCAGATGGTGATGGAGGAGGTGAGGATAGACTCAATGATGGCTGAGTAGAAGTGCACCATCATTGTCTTTGGCAGGTTGAATTTCTTCAGCTGCCGAAGGAAGTACATCCTCTGTTGTGCTTTCTTGATGACGGAGCCGATGTTCAGTTCCCACTTGAGGTCCTGGGAGAGGATAGTGCCCAGGAAGCGGAAGGACTCCACACAGTTGACTGGGGAGTCACTCAGGTTGATGGGGGTGAGTGGGGCTGTGTTCCTCCTGAAGTCCACAACCATCTCCACTGTCTTAAGAGCATTGAGCTCTAGGTTGTTCTGGCTGCACCAGGTCACCAGGTTGGCCGCTTCCCACCAATAAATCAGACTCGTCTCCAGCAGAGATGAGGCCAATAAGGGTGGTGTCGTCCGCAAACTTCAGGAGTTTGACAGATGGATGACTGGAGGTCTTGGGGCTGGTGCAAGGACTGGGGTCTATTTCCACCTGATCCTGTTTGCTCAGCTTTTTGAAGAAGTCTGCTATCTCATCCTTTCTTTTAATGTTTGAAGTGAACCCTAAGCAAAAATAACATGTAGGCCTACACATCCAATTACCCACATTTCATCTTAAACATATCCCCATTATTATCTTCAATCAACTACCAGCCTTTAAGTTACTAGATCATGGCTAGCCCTACTCTGAAATACGTATTTCAAACAGTCATATACAATAGCAAACAGGGTAGCTATCTGACTGCAGTGTTAATCTTTTGTAATAGATTGATAAGGCATCTCATCAAGGAATCTTAGCAGTTAAAGTACAAAAATAGTGTAGCGAGTAGCGACCCACACGGAAAGACGTGTGTAAGTTATTTGTTAGGCTGTTGGTTGTTTACCAGTAGTGTTCGCGGGGTCCAACATGCCAATCAACCTGCTGTCTGCCAATCAAGGGAATGCCCGCAATGTTCGGATGCCGGGCATCCTGGTGGTTGGCAAAGGGGCATGGAGTGCAAGGGCGTAACCACGCAGTCTTTGGAGGGATTGTGTCCCCCCAATATTGAGCAAATACCTATCTGTCCCCCCCCCAATATACAGCAGAAAATATGTTAAATATATGTATATGTTCTCCTTTTATGAACCCTGTCAATGGATCGGTCTCTTGTTATGTCTGATTTATTTTCAATTTATTTCCATTTGTTAAGAAAAACATAAGTGTGTGAATCCCCCCTCTGTGTGATTTCGTTTGAATCCACCTTGGCCGTTCTGCGTTGTCATGGCTACTTTTTCATCAGTCAGTTGAGTGCAAAGAAAGTAACGTTGGTTAACTTGTTGGAGAGGAGGATTTGAGGTTACCTAAAATAGGGTGACCACACGTCCTCTTTTACCCGGACATGTCCTCTTTTCTAGATCGTGTAGCAACCGATAATGTAATAACGGACAATAATGTAATAAAGGCCAATTACGTAATTATTTAAATGTAATAAAACCAATAACGTAATAAATTGCCAATAATGTAATAAAGTTGTTGAGACAATAATTTAACCTGTTCTGGATCCTTGGCTCGCCGGCGAGCCAGAAACGCTGCGCCCCCCTCCCTCAGTGAGAACGCACTCAGTTCCCAAAAATATATTTTTAAGACAGATACACAAATGATACATCATTGGAAAGCTACGATTCTTGTGCTTCCATTGAAATAAACCAATTCAAGCTCAACTCGCAACAGTAAGTACCGTCAACGTCTTTGTCCGGTAACATTTCCTTCAACAATGCCAGAAAAAAAGGTTTTACTTACCTAGCATTACTTCGGAATGTTCTGGGTATGCACACAACCCATCAAAACCTCTTCTGCGTAATTCCCAAAGGTCCAAAGTATCTAACCATGTCGAGTAATTGTCCAAACAGTGAATCATATCCACACATAGCCACGATCTTGTTGCTTCATTCATTATTGCCAATTATTTTATTTTCAGTCTTCCACAAACAACCACTCATAGGACATGATGTGGGTCGAGTAGAAACCCGTGGATAATCTTAAAATGGCCGCTACACTCAGAGCTTTTGATCGACACCCTGTATGAACCAATAGGAGCTTCCATGCCCCGGTGACAGCCCTCTAAAGCCAACCAGGTCTGTGCGTCCCGCCCACCCCCTGCCCCCGCGCCCTCTACATGATTTTTTCTAACTGGCTTCGACTGGCTCTGAAATGAGCTAGTTTTCCTTGTAGCTTAGCGCTAGCTGTAAATGGCGATACATCATATGCCAGGTTTTGTGGAGCCTTCAAAATAAAAGTCGATTGCGCAATATGTCAGTGTTCTTTGTGTGCCAATCCTGGGAATCAGATAAAGCACTCCAATGTGTTCATGCTTCAGTTTTTGTGTTTCAGTAATACTAATGAGGGATTTAGCTGTTATATATGATAGTTCTAAGTACCACCTTTCATTAGAGATAACAATGATACCTTTTTATCCTAAGAATATGACCTTGGTGAGAAGGGTCATTCTGGAGTCTCCAAAAGGCCCTTTTAGAAAACGCCTGGATGTACTCTTATAAAAACATGTGTCAAATATGAATATATTGTGGTATTATGTTTGACTTTTGATCTGAATTGGGTAAGGCTTCATCCTGTGGTCCAATTCTGTCTTCCAGCTAATACCTACCACCTCTAGGCCTCTTCAGGCCTGTGTTTTCAAAACAAAATCTAGGCGGAAATAGAAACTTTCACTTTCCTTGTGTTCAAGCTTCTATTTCTCAACACCAGTAGGACTGACAGGGATCCTGACAACAAGGAACATAACTTCAGAGTGTCAGCTTTCAAAAGAGTCCATGCATCGACTCCAAGTGGTTCAAGAACAGCAGTCAATTTACTTTGGGTATGCTGTTTAGGCGTTTTTAGGCACATTTAACAGGTTTCATAACGTTTTGCCAATAATGTGATAACTTATTACGTTATTGGCTGGTTATTACATTATTGGCCTTGCATTGGAAAAAAAACTTTGAAAATGTAATAACCGAGCCAATAATGTAATAACTGAGGTATCACTTTATTTTATCTTCAATTTCTGGAGAGAAAGTGTCACTCTTAGCCTTAATATTGCATCTTGCAACAGATAATTATTAGGTCGGATTAAATATCCGACCTTACAGATACCCCTCCACCCTCAAACCCCCCTCCACAGGAGGCCTTAAAGGAGCAATTAAGTCAATTTGGATTTATGCCTCACTCTTAGGGTTCCGTTATAGTACTCCGAGTATCAAACTCTTTGACCATGCAGGCGCTTTGATGGAGTTTCGAGTCTTTCTAAGTTCTGCGTTGCAGTTTTCAGTATGGTTTTGCAATTCACCGCTGGAATGCTAGGGGCTGCGGGAATGAGTCGTTATCTGACCAACGACAGTCCCGCGGTCTCCATTGGTCACAGGTGCCTCGTCAATGTGTATAAAAGACACTTAAATACTAAAATACCTCAACAGCACACATGTACCTGTACTCAAAGTCTAATCTAACTGTAAAACTGTAAAATTGCTAGCATAATTTACATAGTTGTTGTAGTAGATAAATAAATATAATTTGTTATGTATTTCTGTGCAGAAACATCTGTTGTAATAAGACAGCTGTGAGGTTTATACCCAAGTAGGTTAGTTTTATTTCAGTTTTATCCATTAGATGACAGTGTGGATTAAGAAATTTTATTGTGTTAGCTAAACCTGATATGAAAATTAAACTTAATGACAAAATAACAGCTTAGAGAATAATATGAACTAACCTACTGAGTTATTCAGCATGTTTTGCAAAATAATATTGAATGTGTATTGCAATTAATAAAAAGTGCTCAGTTATTAATGCCAGTTGGGTGTATTACGAAGAAAGTGACAATTGGAAATATTTGAGTTAGCTCTGCAAACCCTGAAGGTTTGAGTTCATAGTATATTTACCTGTCAAACCAGGCTTTTAGCTCAGACTCTGTCCGTGTTCTCATGTTGAGGCTGTTTTGCGATGATATTTGCCATTCAGAACTATGTGTAACATACTGGTTCATTTAAAATGAGTATGAGATTGTTGCCTGACTGTTTGATCAAACACATTTTTTTACCCATTTTGAGGCCCTCAAGGGCCAAACACAACAGGCATTCATATCTGCACATGTTAGCACTCTACACATCTAGGTAGCATACACGTTTTTTTTCAGACAGTAAGTAACTTGATACCGAGCTAAATGTGTAACGCTAAGCAAATGAAACGAGTAGCCTCAAAAAAGCATAAGTCGCTGTTTTTCTGATAAAATGGCATGGTCACAATGCAGGCAGTCACTGTCTCTGAGAAAAATTACACTATTCCTTTAGAAGTTAATTCAAATGGTCTATGTAGTCCTCGAAACTATGTTATAAATGTGCAAGTTTTCATATATAAATATAGAATTGTAGGCAATGCACTTAACCCCAAAAATGATACTAAAGGGTATTCATTTGGACCCCCCCCCCCCCCATTGTCTAAACCACGGTTTCCCAAACTTAGGGTCGCGACCCAAAATGGGTCGCATACACTTTTGTATTGGGTCGCCAAATGGCAAAGAAAAAATGCATATCAATTCTATGATATGTGAAATAATTTTCCAAATTAAAATAGAAGATGAGCGTTCTTTTTGCTACACTAGTCAGCACAGATGCTGCGTGCGAGGCGGTTTACCCCTCCCCCTTTCTTCTCACGATCCTGGTCCACAGTTTACCCGTTCTCTCGCGGAGTCAGGGCTGAGGTAACATTAAGAGTTATTTCTGTGTTTCCCTTGGCATGCATTGCGAGATGTCAAAACGAAAATATAAAGATGAGTTTATAAACGTTGGCTTCACCAAAGCCATTTGAAATGCAGAGGAGAGACCTCAGTGTGTTTTATGTGGGGGGGTGCTCAGTAATGAGAGCTTTAAAATGAACAAGTTGGACAGACATCTCCAAACAAGACATTCTTAGCATCGGGGCAAGTCAAAGGAGTTTTTCCTGGGCAAAGAAGAGACTTTCAGCAAACAGTGTTTTGACAGCGGAAATGTAAGTAAGTAGCTAGCATTTGAAATGTTTTGTGTGTCTGTTAGTTGCAATGCCAATGGTTATTTTGTGATTAAAATGTATGTTAGCTAACATTGCTACTAGCTAACGTTACCCATAGCTAACATATAGCTAACGGTGACAGCCAATGCCTCGCTTATGGAGGATTATAGAGGCCAAAACTAAATAAATAAATATTATAACACAAAGCTTAAATAAATGACTAATTATATAATGTAATGCCTAATTGACAGACAAAATATATAAATTACAAATTAAATGAGACACTAAATATATAAATGTTACATGTATTTGTGTGTATGTGTATATATTTACGTTTTAATGTGTTCACATTTATTTATTTATACTTACATTTATTTATTTATCCTTACATTTATTTATTTATCCTTACATTCATTTATTTATCCTTACATTTATCCACGGTGTAACTTGCTGCAGCAAAATAAATCCGTCGTCCCACGTCACCAAGTCAGGGGGCGGATTCAAGCCTCTGATTGGTGGTTCAACTTGAATCGACTGCTTTTGACTATTCCAAGATGGCAGCACCTTGTGCGGATTCAATGAATAAAATATTGAATGCTACAGTGGTCGAAATGTTGGCGGTAGCTGAAGAGATGTAGGCACCTGCCAATTCACTTCTTTTTTACATCATATTGAGAGCTTCGCTGAAATTATAGAAATGATATTGGCCCTAACTGACACAGACATCAATGAAAATGTGTTCACGATCCTCAGCGAGATGATACAGCATAGGGGTGGGCAAATCGATCTCAAGACCGACAGTGGCCGGGTTGGGAAACCCGGCAACTATCGATACCAACGTTGGTATCAATAGCCTGATTGATAGCGTGATGATCGATACTTGAGTTTCATTCCACACAACTGAGTACACAACTCCCTTTACATCATAGTGGTTGTGCAAACACCGTCTAACTTCGCTCAAACTCTCTTTGTCCCTCCCCTGCTAGGCTGAGTTGTTGCCGTGTACGTGCAGTAACACGACTCAGCGGCACACATTAACAGTATTTTTGACAAAACTCGTTGTCCTGTGTTTTATTAGGATCATAATCATGAACAATTAATTAAAGGAAACATTTTAAATGTTCATTCAAATATTCATATTGATGATGCATTCACTTAATCAATTATGAGGCATTGCTTTCCCCGACACGAAAGTAGATAAACTGCTTTTCTAAGCCAAAAGTATCGGTATTGGCAATACTGGCCCTGTATTTACTCCTTGGTATCGGATCTATACCACATCTTGCAGTGACGCACACCCCTAGCAGCTGTAGAGTGAGGCGATAGAGGATCCCCCTAGATTGAAGAGAGCTTGATCGACTGGTGGAGTCTGCCTGGTGTGTAATACTGTTCATTCACCAATCAGAGGCTTTAACCCGCCCCCTGACTTGGTGACGGGGGACGACTGATTTATTTTGCTGCAGAAAGTTACACCGTGGATAAATGTAAGTATAAATAAATAAATGTAAGTATAAATAAATAAATGTGAACACATTAAAACGTAAATATATATATATATATACACACAAATACATGTAACATTTATATATTTAGTGTCTCATTTAATTTGTAATTTACATATTTTGTACGTCAATTAGGCATTACATTATATAATTATTAACACACTCACACACTAACTTTCACCTACTACAGATACCACCACCCCCCCACCCCCATCCAACGCCTTCGATTGCTTTTCCCTGGGTGGCTGGCGGGTCTGTGTCCAGCGCCTATTACGGTCGCAGGTCCAGATGCTGCTGGTCTACCCCACCGCCCTTTCCCATTGCAAGTGTTTGTAATGTTGTGTTGTTAATGTTTGTGGGCTTATGTGCTGAGGTTTTTGCCTGTTCCCATACTGTACTCCTCTAGGAGCATTGTATGGGGGTTGCCTTTTTCTCTCCTCCTCTCTCCTCATGTTATGCTTTGCTGTAATCTTTCTGGTGGGCGCCTTTGATGGCTGCCTAGGTAGGCTCTCCTGCCAAATCAAATTCCGTGTCTGTGCAAACTTTCATGGCCGATAAACATCAATTCAATTCATTCAATTCATAATTAGTCATTTATTTAAGCTTGTGTTATAATATTTATTTATTTAATTTTGGCCCCTATAATCCTCCATATTCGCTACCTTCCGCCCCCGCCTTGTCCATGTGGATTAGGCCACGAAGTGCATGTATTCAACTTTGTTTTGACAGTGTGGAAGAGTCATTAAGAGTAGAAAATGTTTGTTCATTTAAAAGTGGTACAACATTGTATGTACATATGAGGTGGAGATATTTTTTTTTATTGCACTCAAGACATTTGATTATTGCTGTCATGTGCTTTTATGATTAAATAAATACATTTCATATCCATTTTAAATTCATAGTTTGTTGTGTTCTGTATCAGTAGTTAAAAAAATATAGATGTTATGGAAATGTATGTAGTATTTTTATGTTTGGGTCCCAGGGAGACACCATATTTCTCTTTTGGGTCTCAAGCAAAAAAAGTTGTGGAAAAAAAAAAGTGGAAACTAAACCAAGGGTCGGCAACCCAAAATGATGAAAGAACCATTTTGGACCAAAAAAACAAAAAACTAATCTGTCTGGAGCCGCAAAAACAATTAAAAGCCTCATATAAGCCTTATAATGAAGGCAAAACATGCTGTAAGTGTCTATAGTAGCTATATTAGCCTACTTTTTTCCATGCTTTATTCAGGGCTGCCAACTTTTGCAAAAACCTTGGAGTGAGATTTGGTATTTGGCCCCAGTTGTTATGCGAGCGCACATAGCGCGCGAGCGAATTTTTTTTGCCATTATTTGAGCGCAAAGTAGATTAACTGAGCGTTTTGTAAAATAAACATAGACATTAATCAAAAAACCTTGTCTAGTGATGCCATCACTCCGGCCCTGCTCCTAGCCATCTTCCCTGACGTGTATCGTTACGGTAGGGCCCCCGGCTGAGCTATCGGTAGCCTATCTGAGAAAACCTTTTAGAAAAGACAGGCTATGGACCCAACCAACTCTATTTGGGAGGGGAAAACTCCCTCACATGGTACAACCCATGCAGAGGCTGAGGTGTCAGAATGCGAAACGTGTGTAGCCTACTTTAAGAGAAGATAATACAAACGTGACAAATGTCAACAACAAAAAATCCTCGACCGGACCAAAAGTGAAGCGGCCCACCGGGAACTCTCCCGATTACCCACCCCTGCCCTGTTTACAACGTTAACAAGGCTACTTGGTTGGCGTTGCCTTTTCAGCGTGAAATATGCAAGGTGTGGCGTGAGAGCGTGAGAAATGGTTGAAATGCGTGTGTCTCACGGCCAATGCGTGAGAGTTGGCAGCCCTGTAATTTATTATCTCCCGGTTGCAACAAAACTAGCTGCAGTAGTGGAGTTTGGAGATGCAATCCACTTCTTAAATCCATCTTTGCGCTCGTCTAATTTCTCCAGAAGTAATGCAATCGCACTTTTTCTCTCACTCCCAACTGGGTACTCGGCTGCAAATGTAGCATGCCTTCCCTGGAAATGTCTTTCCACGTAACTTTTTTTGTTATTTGACAACTTCTCATTACAAAGCAAACATTCAGGCAATCCTTCCGCATTGGCAATGAAAGCAAATGATCCTGTCCAAGAACTGTGAATCCTCTGTTCTCCTCAGCTATCTTTTGTCTTTTTCCCTTTGGGATCCATGGCCCATGAGTCATGACACACCCGCCGGTTGGTTTGCAACAGCCACCTGTCTGACACTACGCCGAGCTGAAAGAAACGTGTGTTGCAAGCTATGACGTAAATCTTTGTTGACAGAACGAAGCAGAAGCAGACAGACGAAGCAGACAGAACAATATTAAAACATTTCTGTTTTGATAATTAAAACAAAAAATAAGTTCACACCATCTTTTTCACATTTTTGAAAAAGCTCCAGGGAGCCACTAGGGCGGCGCTAAAGAGCCGAATGCTCCTAAAGAGCCGAATGCTCCTAAAGAGCCGAATGCTCCTAAAGAGCCCAATGCGGCTAAAGAGACCAGGTTTCAGTGTTTCCCACACATAGACTAATTTGTGGCGGTGCGCCACAGAATCAACACCGTGAATCTTTTTTTTTATCGCTATTTAGGTTTAAACACGCAGCGTATTCGTTGAGCTGCATTTCCTTTCCCCTGCCTCCGTCTCTCTGTCACTCATGCGTCTTTCTCACATATGCACACAGTCACAACGTGTTAGCAACAATGCATACATACATACATACATACGCCGTTCTAGTAAGACCGACAGCTATATCAGCGAGCTTTCAGCATTAGTGCCGTAGCTAAAAGTCGAGGAAAGTTGAGGCTACTTTCCGCTAGGTACCTTACTCGAAGATTCCCCTTAGTTTTATTGGTGAGAAGTCTCAGGAGCTAGCTACTTACCCGGCGTCCTGGAGCCAACCAGTTAAATAGTCGTTTAGCACTAGCGTGGCTACATACATAATGCAGAAATTATATGTGATGTTGTTGTTAATTTTGTGAAGGTGTGAATCATTTAGGATTAATATTTAATGTAACAAATTATTAACAAATTAACTGTGTAACGAATTATTAGCGAAGGAATTATTACGACTCCCCCCCCCCCCCCCCCCCCCGGTCTGACAACCCCCACCCCCCTCCCCGCCACAACTAGATTTCTAATCTGTGGGAAACACTGAGGTTTAGTGTCTGTTCTTTCTGTTACGTCTAGGTTTCACAAGTCACGTTTTGTGGGCTACCTTTCTTTTATTTAGCGTGGGCTAGGGCCAAACAGCTGTTTGGCTTACTGGTAGCCTGTGTACCGTGGTTAATAAACGTCAATTCTGGAACTTCATTTTATGCCTGGATGATTGTTCCTTTCTGACCTAGTCAGGTCATTACAATAGATTTTATATGGCTAAATGACACTGCTGTTGTTTTAAAAGTGTGCTATATAAATGAACATGAAAAAAAGGAAATTGAATCAACTACACCACAGTAGGAACTGCGCTGTTAGCTAATAGGTAGTGCTAAGTGCTAAACAAAAACAAGAGACTTTTCTCTTATCTGAATCTGTTTCTATGGCTCTGCGGCCCAGCAACTCAACTTGCATAACATTTTGTTCAGGAAGCCTCAACCCCAATGTTAAACCTTAAAACGATTACTGTAATATGACGCCTTAGTCTTCCGTCGCTGGCGCCATTTCAGACGCTGGCGTAGTGATTTGACCGGTGAACTGTGGAAATATCCTTGATTGAAAAAATTCGCTGCAAGATGTCAAAAGAAACTCTTCTTTTAACAAGATAAATTAAATTTCAATCAGCATCCAATTGCCAGGGGGGTATTCCAGGTAGCGGGTTTAACAAACTCTGAGATTAACCCTGAACTCTGAGTTGAGTTACTCTAACATGGGAAACTCCGAAAATTTGGTTCCAGAAAAGCTGATATGAATTTGTTAACTCAACTCGGAGTACAGCAACTCTAAGTTTAGCGCATGCATGAATACTACCAAAAGCCAACATCTATGGAGCTTCGATACTAGGATTCACCATGGCAACCGACGACAAAAAACGTTGTCATACTTCAGCACACTTTAGATATAAGTTTTATTTCGTGTTCATGGTCAATCTGAGCACATATTCCGGAAAAAGCAACATGGCTGTAGCAGCCTAGCCTATAGCTACAATTGGCATGGGAGACAATTGTTGCCGAGTCAATGCATTTACTATTTGAATGCAATAGCCAGTCCATACATTGAACATTTAACCCCACTGTCCGTTAATATTACAGGAGAAAAAGTGGTGGACTTAATAAAATAGCATGTTCAATGTTATATAACATATAAAAACATACTACGAACAGGTAATGCATATTTTGCTTATAGGCTATGCTTGTGATTGTTGCCTCGACGTCACCATGGTTTTAATCATATTCGACATGATACAAAGTTTAAATATCATTTGGTGCCTATTTCAACTTGTAGAAGCAGTTTCCCTCAACAGAATGCTTTTTATCAAAGGATGATGATGATGATTATGTAAGATGACGAAGAGACAGTACATTTACATTTAGTCATTTAGCAGACGCTCTTATCCAGAGCGACTTACAGTAAGTACAGGGACATTCCCCCCTAGGCAAGTAGGGTGAAGTGCTTTGCCCAAGGACACAACATAATTTGGCTTGGCGGGGAATCGATCCGGCAACCTTCTGATTACTAGTCCGACTCCCTCACCGCTCAGCCATCTGACTCCATTAATCCAGACATTAATGACTGCTGCCGCAGAAATGGATGCAGAGAATTATGTATGGTAGTTACTGGTAGCTAGTTCTCTCTCCATGTACTTTTATTTACAGGCTTTTTTTGTAATTATGAGAATGAATTTAAAAACCATTTTGCACATTCTGACAACAGGGCATGTGGTATACAGTGAGATGTTCATTTAATGGCAGGTGAATTTTGCATGTGGAACAGTGAAATGTAGCTAATGTAATCTCATGTATACCTAGTTACAAGTAAATTTCTTTGCACAAACTGCACCTCGTGAAGAAAGAGATGACTAAGAGATGGTGTAGGCCTACTTAGGGTAGAATAATAAAGGCTAATTACTGGAACACCAGTTACGAGAGGATGCATGGTCACAGGTGATGTTAATTGTAGGAACAATAACCTATATGAATATTAAGAGTTTAATTTTCTGAATTTCTATTTTGACCAAGAGATGGTGTACTTAGGGCAGAAGAATAAAGGCTGATCTTGTAAGGCTATCAACCTGCCCCCACCTCTCATATGGTAAAATATGGAGTTACTGGGTGGAGTCTCAACTTGATGGCTCTCACATCTCATTGTGTAACTTACTGTAGCATTGCTAGTCATGTTGATAATTAAGGGTCAAGATCTGGTGTGATTGTAGTTGTTCTTGGGTATAAACGGAATTGTGAAGCATTGTTCTGTGGATTCTTGATCTCCTGAGACCTTCTCCTCAGCTCTGGCTTGTCCTAGGCCTACTCCTTCTTCCTCACCTCATGCTTTCTATCTCTGGTTTACAATAATCATGATAGAGTAGGCATAAGAGTTAACTTCATTGATTGCATTAATTTGCAATATGATAAAATGATTATATTATTTATCCTTAATTTGATCGATGAAGACCCAAGGGCTGAGAATGTTGCTAAAATAAATTACAGATTGTGACAGGAAACGGTAACGTTAACTTAGGTATTCATTAGGGAATTAAAGTACATCAAACCGCAGTCTTAAAATCGTTTCCCGGCGTATAACTAAGCAAATTAAATTTAGTTCGAGATCGCTCGGCTGTTCCAGGAAATTATATGCCGTGTCTGCCAACGCTATCAGGCTAAGAAAGTGGGAGGGGATCGGTACAAACGCAGAGTTTGGCATGGAAAACCTGCTATCGAGCAGGTTAGTTTCAAGGAGTAAGTTACCATGGAAACTTACCAAAAGGTTTTGTTACCTCTCTTTCTGGAACGTGGAACTCAGAGTATGCCTCTTTTCAGGGTTAAACAACTCAAAGTTTTCACTAAACCCGCTATTTGGAATACCCCCCAGGGATAGCGAATGACATTTTGGGGTGGCACCTGGGATGGCCAGTCCAATATCAGGGGGGTCCAGTGCCACCCCGGCCACCCCTCTGGCTCCGCTACTGTGCGACCTAGGAAAACGTTTTGTCGCACCCGTAAAATTTTGGTCGCATATGCGACCAAATTGGTCACACTCTAAAGCCCTGGTATGTGTGTGTGTTGAGTGTGTTTGTGTATACAGTACATTCCCTTGCCCTCAATCTGGTGCCTATATTGAAGAGGTAATGTTGGACAGGGAAGTTTATGTGTGTGCGTGTGTAAGCAGGGATGGTATAGGGTTGAGACCGTGATCCCATTGCCTTTCTGTGGAATTACCTTCCAAGAGAAGAGAACCTAGTTAGGTGATATGTGTGTGTGATGGTGTATGTGTGTACATGTGTGTGTGTGTGTGTGGAGGAGAGCCTGTGTTAGTCACAACAACCCCACCCCACTCCACCTCAATATCTTTCTAGAGCCTTCTCCTCTTCTCTCCTTCTAACCTGCTTTCCTCTTCTCATGTCTTCATGCTCAATTAATTCCAACATTGTTTGTCTTTAGTGCAGACCTGGGCATTTTACAGCCCAGTCCAGCTAGCGTGAGGTAAATCAAAAATAAATAAATACATTTGTTGAACGGTAGGAAATCTGTAGTCCTGAAAGACTACAGTGATCAGGCGATTTACGTATGTACAAATACAATTATTTGACTGATGCAGAGTGGACGCAGGCCGCTGCTGGTTTGCTAGTTAAGCTGCAGACCCTGATGATCACCTGTCAGCTGTCATTCGTATAACTCAGACATTCAACCAGACTTTAATGCACTTGTTGAAGCCCAAGACGGACCAGATTTTTCTCACTGAGGAAGAAAAACGGAACTAAACTGGAAAACATCATAAGCACTTATTGCTTTTGTATAAAGTTAATCAATTGCTGGTCTTTAACATACATCTTATGTATTTTTGTGAAGGTTTAAAGGTTTGTGGAAAAAATATGGGTCTATGGGTTTGGCCACCACAACGGTCCCAATTTCAATGTGGCCCTCCGAGAAAATTAATTGCCCACCCCTGCTTTAGTGTTTAGCAGGCCTGTACACCCGGAGACTCTTTGTGTGGGTGCAGGTTGAGACTAGTGGGTTGTGACATGAGTTCCCTGCTGCAGTCCAGGCCTGGAGGACTTCCAGGAGAAGGAGAGGGATGGAGGGAGGCGCAGGGGCCTCCGGGGCCCTCTACCAATTGACCAGAGTCTTAGTTGTCTGGAAACAACTATTAGGAACTGTTGGCTGCAGCCAATTTAAAGTTCTCCTCATTTGAATGTAGGACACAATGTCTTGCTCAATAAATCTACACGCCATATTTGGGGAATTTTAATAATGAAATCAACAACAACAACAAATGCTTACGTTTCCATCCATTAATTCAAGTAAGGAAAGAAGTAAGAAAGAGAATGAAAGACAGAAAGGGGAGGAGCGGGAGGGGGGATGAAAGTAGACGAAAGAGGAAAAATAGGGGCACAAGACATTAATATTGTTAATGTCTTGTTCCAGTCCTTTGGGTGTGCAAGTCTGTGTGTGTGTATGCTTGGCACCAGCACCCTGCATGCTAACTTAATGTCCCCTGTGACCAACACACGGGCATCTAAACATATCTGCTAACTCACACAACTGTTACATTTCCTAACACACACTGCAGGAACCGTCTTTTGCTTCAGCCCCACTTAACATCAGGCCACCTCAAACACTATTCTCAACAGAAGGCATCTCTGTGATGTTACCCAGCCTTTCCAAAACTGAGAATGTTCATGGATGTTAGAAGAATTGTCAATAATTTGGGATTTAAGTCGGGTCAAGTTTGGGGACTGTTGAACTATGTCCATAATCAATCTAAAACACTCGCTCATCCATAACAGCAGATACAGATGTACCTTCATACGCTGTTAATATATATTTTTTGAGCGGCAAATCAAACTAAAACAAAATTTGAATTCCATTCAGTTCAGCAAAGTCGGCTTGAGTAAACACCCACCCACATCCCGCATCTAATAAACATATAATCTTGACTTCGGTACCATCAAGGACAGACGCGCACTGAACATTATGCAATGGATCAAAAGTCTGACAATAACTTATGCGATGCACACCTGACGATTTAACCATAACAAGACAGCTAATAAGCACAGCTAGTTCAGGCAGGGCAATCGGGTAGCGCGTGTCATTCATTTATCGGGGACGTAAGGCGTCTTACTCCACCCTTCCTTTACTCGGCCCACTACCACACCCATGTTAACAGCGCATATCCATTGAGCCACGTCCAATAAGGCGTCTTTAAAAGACGCGCGGTTAGGCACACACACGCACACACTCCATTTGTTGTATGATCAGTGCTGCTGCCACCCTCCACTATCCCCTTCTCCCCCATGCTGTCTGTATGTTCTGTCCACCAGGGGGATTATATCTCTATTGCTCCCTGCCTCATATGTCATGTCATGAATGTGTTGCATCGAGGAGGCAAGCACTTGAGGAGTGCTTCCCTTACATCATCCACTCCGCCAAAGTAAATCTACATGTCCATGTCATGTAACAATAAATGCTCAAATCTAATACGTGATTGTCTTGACTGAAATGTCACAGCACCGGAGTTGCTGGCGAGATGATACCAGATTGATGTCAGATTTGTAGACCACTAATAAATATATTTTGCTTTGTGGCTGCTGGGATGGTTTAATATACCTAATTGAGATGCAGATGTGAGTGAGATCCATTGTGACAGCTCCAAAAACACACCCTGCTTCACTGTAACAAACACCAGCTGTCATCTTAGATCAACCAGAGGCCTGTTCCATAAAGGCCGCTCAAAAAATCTGGATTTAAATCCCAAACCTGACTTGAATTAGTTTAACAAGTCAAGCGGGGCTAAAGCAGTTCAATAGAGGCCAATTTCAGCTCATGCAATCTTACTAATTCAAGTCAGATTTAAGTAGTCAAGCTAATTGCACATGCACCCTATTCTTAAGCAACCCGAGAGGTAGAACATGGATTATATCGATCCACCACGGCAAAAAACAATGCACACAGCCAAGTGACTTCTTCCAGAAAGAACGTTGCCTTTAAGCAGCTCCCTCATCTACAACATAAAATGACACGCAATGATAGGCTACGTAGGTCGAGGTCCTTTTTTCAGACCTGCAAACTGCTCTGAGTAAAAAAGGTGACTGTGTCACGGGGGGTGGGGGGGGGCGTGCCCCCGACTCGATTTTTTTATATTTTAATATGCAAATGACACATTTCTGAGCATGACTTAAAGGCCATATTGCAGGTTAAACATCACTGTTGATAAATGGGTACATGAAGCACTCAAGATATGTATATCATTAAAAAAATCTCCAAATGGTGTCTCTAAATGGTAGGGGTGGAACGGTACATGTATTCGTACCGAACCGTACGGTACGGGCGTCACGGTTCGGCTTGTGAAATTACACGGAGAATACACGGTATAAAAATGTATAAAACTCGCATGCAAATTAATTAATGTAATGCGGAACTACTGTAAGATATTCGTGTTCTTTAGGGACAATCTGTAGCCTCGCCTTAGCTCTGAAACTGATTGGCGCCGCCACCTGTGTAGCCGAGCTGTGCCCCTGAGTAAGTCAGAGATAGCTAGCAGCAGCAGCAGCACTAAAGACGTAGCCTATGCAACGCTAGTGCTAAATATAAATGTTCGTAGTGTAAGTATAGCGAAAAATTGCGTAAACTTGCCTAGACTTTTAGCTGCGGTACTAATTCTGAGGGCTCGCTGATATTGCTGTCTTACTAGAACGTGCATTTAGTCTAGCAGACGCTTTTATCCAGAGCGTAGTATCTATGAGCTGTTGCTAACGTGTGCTGACGTTGTACACACCCAATAAATTCCAAATTTCCAGGCCTCTCTAGTTTCTACTCTGCCACAATCTTCTGTAGCTTCTCAGCTAGGTGAGTGCTTGTGTGCTGCTCATACAGGGGCCGTGTCTGTAGAACTGACGCTTTCATTTCCCACTCAAGTCCAACCATCAGTCGTTAGTGAAACGGAGGGTGCAGCTGACAACTCGCGCTCCATCAACGTCCGTGTTTTGTTGTATATGTAAGGGACCAGGGCCGGCGTTGCTGCTACTGTATCCCTGCCTGTGTTTGCGCTGTTGCTCAGCTATTAGCCTATTGTGTCGTGGTGTAGGAGGACTGATCGACAAGCGCATCATACATTTAGCTAAGACTTACATGTACAGGAGTTAGTCTGGAGCCCTGCTTCTGCATTTTTGTTTTGCTTTTCCCCCCATTGTACCGAACTCGTACCGAACCGTGATGTCTGAACCGCGGTACGAACCGAACCGCGGTACGAACCGAACCATGACTTCAGTTCCACCCCTACTAAATGGTGTCAAAGACCAGTTTTTGTCGTTTTTGGTGTTAGCATTAGCATATTAGCGCAATTTGGTGATGATGTCACGTTGGGGAGACGTGGAGGAGACTAGGCATAGATATCCATAGACATAATATAGATATCTATGGAGACTAGCCTCACATTAGTACTAGAACTATGGCAAATAATTGCAACTCACCAGGACGCTTCACCAACTCCACTCATTCTCCTTGGTCCATCTAACTACATAAAACATTTACACAATTTCTACAGAATAAAACACTTTCTGTTATGTACGCTATTGCAGCTTCGTCCCAAGATCTCTACAGACCATGCAGCTAATTTAATGCTCAACACTTGAACACAGGGGCTTATTACTTGAAAAAGGAACTAGAGATGGTACAATTTATGGGGGAAATTGTAGGGCGCACGTCGGTTGCAGATGGGTCAGTTTATTATGAAACAAGCCGAACCCCCTTTGAAACTAGAATTTTAACAACGTCGTCACCAGCAGTATTTTTCAGATGGAATTGAATTCAAACAGTACTGTACCATCTGCTAACTGAAAATATGCAGCCAAAAACGTAAATAAGCTTGATATTTATTTAGGGGGAAATGGCTAATTCAAAAGAAGTTTGCTGGAAGCGATCATTGTCAGTAAAAATAGCCAACCCTTTTGTCTCAGTCTAAAGCCCTGCATGGAGAAGCTGCAAGAAGAAGCTACGAGCCAGCTAGCCTAGCTGATGTTGCTAGCAAAACTTTTCTTTTGTCATAAAGTTTAGCCTGTGGCATTGAAGACAGCGACGCACCACTAAAGCTTGAGTTTAAATACATTATTTAATGTGACATTACACTAATTACTTACTGCACATCCAAGTCTTGAATTGCTTAAATGTATGATGCTGCCAGTACACCACAGCACGATAGATAGTACTTAAGCTACGAGTACTGTACAACAGTATCCCATAGAATGCTAGCTAGATCTATCCAGCCTCGCACATTTATACATGTTATCCAATAATGTTTTGCAATTCTAAGCCTGCATGGCATGCAGAAGAAGGGCAGCCTACCCCCCACCCCCCCCCCCCCCCCCCCCCCCCCCCCAAAAAAAAACCTCTCCGGTTCTACACGATTCACGTAAATGGCTGGCTGCCAGCCCAACTTCTCCCCGCCCACAAAAAAATTTGGTTGGGAAGTTGGGTCTGGAGGGTCTTGTATTGGGGACAACTACAGAAAACCAGAATCGGGACGGACCAATGAAATTGCCAGGGCGGGCTTTATACGATGATGGACAGATGATCAACAGTAACGTAATCAACAACGTCACAAAAGAGCGCTTGGGTTGAATTCGTTTTCAACAAACAACATATTACGTTGCTCTGATTGGTTGTAGGTCTATCCAATTGAGCGAAGAGGCATTTGTTTTACGAGTTCGGTTGAAACACGCCCCGCAGTCACAGCCCGACGGAGAGTTTTCAGACTCATATTCTGACTAGAATTATGAGTATGATAACGTCAGGCTAGTACCCAATGGACCAAGAAAACGGCGATTGTCGCCGAAAAGCGACAAGTTTGCAGGTCTGTTTTTTATAGACCTTTACTTCATTGATTGTTTAAACACCCTCTAAACACACTAAATTAAATTGACTTTTTCGACATTTTTTTTTATAGCGTACTATTAATCAATACATTATCCACTAGCTTAACTTTTTAACATGGTTTTTGTATCGGGAAAATGGAGGATAGATGTAAGGATTTAGGTTTGTTTTGCAATTGTTAACAATTATGTAGCTGTGATAATTATAAATTGTAATAAATAATTATACAACTGTATTATAATGACGCTCACAAGTCCCAGGTGTAGCACGGTCAGATATCAATCATACCTGTGGAAACATTGGTATGGGTGCCTTTTAAGAATCTCATGAATAAGAGTATGTTTGTATGTGTTTATGTATCTGTTTTCTTTATGGTGTATGTCTTGCTATTGGGTCTAGAGCCTGTAATAAAGTGTATATATACTGGGATAATTTAGATTGAGATATAGGCCTATATGGCTGATGGCTAAACATTTGAAATCACAAACGAGCTATGTTTGTATCATTCTGAAATCATTGTTCATGATTGTTTAATGCATTAGGCTAAGTGTTGTAGCTTAAATGTATTTAAGTAGATTTTCTATAAATGTAGCCTACATATTTAACTGAGGGAGAATGAGAAAATGAGAATGTCTGTTGAAAATCATCGTTTTCCTGTTGGTCAGTGTTACAGGAACGTCTGGTTGAGCAACAACACGGGCTAAGCCTGACAGTTAACCTGCCCCGGACCAGCAAATTTCGAAGCATAAGTTGCCATAGTAACTGAGTTTGAAGTTGAGCTGGCTTTATGGAACCGAATGAATTAGTCCAACTAACCAACATAAACCTGGCTTATTCGGTAAACTTGCTTCATGGAGCAGACCTCTGACAACTGCCTGCTCCACAAACAATCAAACAACAGTGACAATATAGAGAATAGACACAGAGGAGGGAGTGGTGTCTTTTTGACTGGAGCAAGGAAACCAGCAGTAACAGCTAGTTTACTGTAGTTGGGGTTAACATAACTCTTGTTTAGGATGGGGCTAATAGTAAAGCCCTATGTGTGTTTAGTGCTTGGAAACTCCTTCCATCCTTTGATCTAGCCTTCATTCCTATCATCCACCCTATCCTTCCATCCTTCCTTTGATCTATCTTTCATTCCTATCATCCACCCTTCCTTCCTTCCTTCCTTGATCTGTCCTTCATTCCTATCATCCACCCTATCCTTCCATCCTTCCTTGATCTATCCTTCATTCCTATCATCAACCCTTCCTTCCTTGATCTATCCTTCATTCCTATCATCCACCCTTCCTTGATCTATCCTTCATTCCTATCATCCACCCTTCCTTCCATCCTATGATCTATCCTTCATTCCTATCATCCACCCTTCCTTCCTTCTTTCCATCCTTTGATCTATCCTTCATTCCTATCATCCACCCTTCCTTCCTTCCATCCTTTGATCTATCCTTCCTTCCTTCCAATCATCCATGCGTCCTATCATCCGTGCTTCCTTCCTTCCTTTGATCTATCCCTCATTACTATCATCCACCCTTCCTTTCATTCTTTATTTCTTCCATCAAACACAAAGCCTTAGGCTAGTCAGGGCATGAAACAAAGCCTACAGATTGTCCAACGCAAACATAATCAAAAACACAAAAACGTCCTTCCTTCCTATAATCCACCTTTCCTTCCTTCCATCCTTTGATCTATCCTTCATTCCTATCATCCACCCTTCCTTCCATCCCTTCATTCCTATCATCCACCCTTCTTTCCTTCTATCCTTTATTCCTATCATCCACCCTTCTTTCCTTCTATCCTTCCATCCTTCATTCCTTTCATCCACCCTTCTTTCCTCCTATCCTTCCTTCTTTCCTTCCTTCCTTTGATATATCCTTCATTCCTTCCTTCCTATCATCCAGCCCTCCTTCCATCCTTCCTATCATCCACCCTTCCTTCCTTTGATCTATCGTTCATTCCTATCATCCTTCCTTCATTCCTATTATCCACCCTTCCTTCCTTCCTATTATCCACCCTTCCTTCCTATCTTCCTTCCTATCTTCCTTCTTTTGATCTATCCCTCATTACTATTATCCACCCTTCCTTTCATCCTTTCGTTATTTCTTCCATCAAACACAAAGTCTTAGGCTAGTCAGGGCATGAACATAAAGCCTACAGACTGTCCAATGCAAACATAATCAAAAACACAAAAACTGTGTTTTTTTGTTGACTGTTTGTGCTGTCCCTGTTTGTGAACCTTCCAGTGTCAGACATTCTCTCTAAGGGTGTAGTGGAGAGTTGGGGAGAAGAGACGAGAGGAAGGGGAGAGTAGCATCGATAAGGCAAGAGTTAAGAGAGGAGACGAAAAGAGAAAAGGGGGGAGGAGCCCTTCAATAGTTGCCTTTTCGCATCAGTGATCACATCTCAGATTATCAGTCTTATACATTCAACCCCAGGCTGGAGGCAGTGGAGGAGTGAGAATGAAAAAGCAGAAACTGATAACAGTGAAAATAGAAACCGCAGTTTCCCCTTTCTATTTTCCCTATTCCCATAATGACATGCCATCCACTGCAACTCTCTCAGTCTCTTCATCTCTCTCTCATTGTCTTTCCATCTCTCTCTCCCTTCACTCTTTTCTTTCTCTCGCCTGCTCCGTCTATCTCTCCATCTGCCTTTCTCTGTGTTTTCATCTCTGTCTCATCTGCCTCTCTCTTTTCCTTTTTTTCCCTCTTCATCTGTCTCTCTTTTCCTCTCTTTCTCTCCTGCTGCCACTGCCAGTAGGCACACAGCTGTAGCACATGGAATCCCCTGGAGTGTGTGAAGTTATTGTGTATGTGTGTGTATGTGTGTTTGTGTGTGTTTTAACTCAGTTAAGGACAGGATATTTGCTCAAGCCTTCTTCTAATGAAAATCGAACCCATGTGGGAAGGTGACCCTGCCATAACAAACTGATTGTGTGAAACTGTTTGTGTCTTGTTGTAAATGTGTGTCTTCTAATGTGTATATCTGTCGGTGAGTGAGAGAATGAGATATGGAGAGAAAAAAGAGAGAAACAGAGTTGATCATAGCTACTTTCTCAATGGCAATCCAACAATTTTTTTACTACATTTATTTAAGTTCACAGCTCTTGACATATGTCCATCTTTCTCCTTGTGACAGGCCTAGGGGCCCCTTCATCAGTGACTCTAGTTATAAAGGAGTCAGGTGGCTGAGCGGTTAGGGAATCGGGCTAGTAATTACAAGGTTGCTGGATCGATTCCCGGCCGTATCAAATGACATTGTGTCCTTGGGCAAGGTACTTCACCCTACTTGCCTCGGGGGAATGTCCTTGTACTTACTATAAGTTGCTTTGGATAAGAGCGGCTGCTAAATGACTAAATGTAATGTAAAGGAGCCTGTCTTTCCAACATCTCATTAATTTACTTTATGGGAGCGTATTAGAACAAAGAACTGAGAGTACACCTGCTTTCCAACTCCAGGGTTTTTTGTCGGTAGTCCATTTCAATCAGGAGAGACCTGGGATGAGTAAAGTGATATTTGTTGCAGAATGATAAATGTACAGTGTTTGGAGCTTAGACCCCATTGGGAATTAATGATCAAAGGGCTCTTGCCCAACATCCGAAGAAGAATCGCCCACGGAGTCCAGATACTGGTGGCCCAGCCAAGGAGTCGAAGAACAGAGACAAGGCACAGGGAGGGTCGGCACTTGATAGCATGGACAAACTAAACAGGGAGAGAATCATATTTAAAGGCTCGGGATCATTGTGATGTAGTTGTGATCCTCTGGCACATCATCAGTTCCAAGAGATGGACAAGAGATGTTGGGATCCCGTCAAATTAAAGTAAAAGCCATCTACAGTGCTTGAATAGATTAGCACCGCCTTGGACACTGCAGTCGAGCAGCTACATCGACAAACTCTGTTGTTTGCTTTCTTCCATATGGTTTTCTTTCTTTCTCTTTTTAGTTAACTCATTCATTCTTTCTCTCCTTCTCTCTCACACTCTCTCCAAACTTCCATCAATCTGTCCCAACACTGTATCCATACATCTGTTTTTCCAATTCTCAGTTTCAATACGATCAGATCCCGTCCAGAAAGAGAGAGTATAATGGAAGAAGAACATAACAGAATCAGTCAGGCGGTTGTGCTGTATGAAGACCACTCGTTGCCCCTTTCCTCCCAGGGGTGGGGGGGTTGGGGGGGTCAGGGGGTCACTGGACGTAGTTGATGACATGACTCCCTCCCTCCCATTCCCATCTCTCCTTTACTCTCCTCTCTTCTACCCCCATGTTTAAATGGGCTCCAAGAGCTGTGTGAGCAGCAGAGGATGCTTGCAGGCAGCCACACATATGGAGGAGGCATGGTTAACAACACTGCCACTCAGCTAAACAGCTGTTCTCCCTTCCCCCCTTGCTCCTCTTCCCTCCCTCTCCTCCTCCCATCGCCAGCTGATAAAGTCTTCACCCATTAACAGCGTTCCTGGGACAGCACAATGACCAGGCACACACACCCAGAGCGACTCCCATTTGTTCACTCACCATACTATGTCCAACATTAAGATGTCTGCCTTTATGTGTATGTGGTGCTGCTACATTACTACACACTATATACTAGGCCTCTAATTAGGCCCTGCCTGTTGGAGAGAGCCCATAGCATGGCAGGGAGTGATGTTGGAGGGTGGTTACCCTTGGCACAGACTCTAATTGCGGCAAATAGAGTACAGTTATGGCAATATTTTTACAATATGACGTCCATTTGATCCTATTGGTTGAGCTACCAGCACACAACCTACTCTGCACCTGCATCATGGTTGCATTCATTGTATTCACAGAAATCGCGTGATTAGAGTTAACTAAATTATATGTACAACAAAGAAAACTAGAGAGGATACAATTTCTGGGGGAATTGTAGGCAGGGTTGCCAGGTCTGTGTGACAAAACCAGCCCAATGGCAAATCAAAACCAGCCCAATGGCCAATAAAACCAGCCCAAAAACCAGCCCAATATCTGAACTCAAAATATGCCCCTGCCAAACCATATACACTGCTTTTAAAGTTCAACAGCATTGCTATCATTGCCAAATGTATTGTAATATCTACAAAGTAACACCAAATGTTTAGTATGCCAGCATTAAAAGCAGTTTTCAGGAGGTTTTCTCAGGAGACTGAGATTAATAGGCACGTGTGCACACGCACAATGCGTGTGTGTATGCGGGCATGCCCCATTTCCATGTGTGTATGTGCTGATCTGGAGTCAGTTTGGTAAGATTTGGGCATAAATAAATGATTTCATTTAAAATATAGGTTGTTATTTAAAGATTTTCATGTAATTTGCATGCAAAATAGGTCTACCCAAACCAGCGGACAAAAAATTCAACCCGCGGCAACACTTCAAAAGTAGCCCAATTCCGCGGGAAAACCGCGGACCTGGCAACACTGATTGTAGGGTGTGCATGCTTGCGTCGGTTGCATAGAGGTCCGTTTTTTTATTCTACATTTTAACTGATATTTCTGTATATTTTATATAAAAATGCATAGCCTACTTATTATTTATGAAGATACATTTAAAAGCATTATTTTTTCAGCTAATTTACAACTCAAAATACTAAGTACAACTGAAATAGTTGTCTTCTCATTTCCCCTGCAAGAGGGAATGGTGATCAGCAGCCTCATAGTTGAATCAAAACGAATACATTTGGCAGACTGGAATAAAAATGGACCTACTCTCTATGACTTAAACATTTTCAGGCATTTAGCCTACTCATATTGCATTCATTAATAAAGAACCCCCTTTGAAGCTTATTCTAACAACGACGTTACCGGCAGTAGCTATCTCAGATGGAATCGCGATTCAAATTGTACAGTACCATCTGCTAACTGAAAATGTGCCCCCAAAAACATAAATAAGCTTGACATTTATTTGGGGAAAATCGCTCATTCATGAAAAGCTTGTAGCGATCATTGTCAGTAACAACGCAAAATGCGATATAGCCCTGTGGGGAAGCTGCCCCGGTAAATTGTACTACTAGTGATACAGTACTAGACTGTGTTCGTCTTGGTAGCGATTACGTTGGTTGAATTCGATTTAACGTTCCGTTGTACGGTTTATGCTGAAATTAATTATTTTCATGAACAGATTGACAAAGTTTAGGCTGTGGCAATGGAGTTCAGGTTAGTAGTCAGATACTTTCACCTATTGAAATACTTTTGATTTAAGTAAGGGTAGTGCCGAACATGTTCTGTCGCTGTTTGACTTCCTAAACAGCTGTCGAGATGTTTTTGTTAGCTACTGTACTCAGTGTTTCCCCTATGTTGATTTTGCCGTGGCGGTCCGCCACAGCTACATTTCTGCCCCCACGGTATCAGAAATAGGGCTGTACAAAAACAGCGCAGTGGAGATTGCGTGTGTGCGTCCTTTAGAACTGTAAGTCATATAACTTACGTTGTCAATCCATTTAAGCCTGTTATTGTATTAGTCTATAGTTCTTGCAAATTTAAATTAAGTTAACTGGTGATTTTCGTTGGTTGTATTCTTCTCCTACTAGCGAAATTGTACGTCTTTTGATTCGATAGCGATTGCTGCCTTTGCTCACGTTTGTATTTTAGGTGCAATTATGCTGAAGTAGTTTTAATTAATAAATAGTGGGTATCAGGGCTCTACGCTAATGTTTGCCGCCAAGGAGTACATGTGCTCCTAAATGAAAAAATGTAGGAGCACAGTGTTTTTTTTTTATTGTATTTGTTTATTAAACATAACTTAACACAAGGATGTTGTTAGACCCTTTTTAAAGGGGCACGTGCTCAGTATAAATCTGCTCTGCCCCAGTAAATCTAGAGTTTGAGTTTTAACAATTTACTTTATTAGTCACTGCATTAATTAAGGTTGATAATCCCGAAAATTTTTTACGCAAGATCCCAATCAACGCTTGTAAAATCAAAGCAGTTTAACCGAAAACACAAAGCTTAATCCAAGGGGTGGGAGCATTTCACACTAAATACATAAAAACAGTGTGTTAATTGACTGACGTGAAGTTAGTTTCATATTCTACATTCGTCTCACATTCGGAAGAGGCTACTTTGCAGCATCGCGTTAGGGACCGGGTGAAAACAACCCATACCATTTTGAAACATTTAGACTTTTATACTATCTTTTGGAATATAAAACCTCAAATAGACACCAGAGTATCTTAGTGTCTGGTATACTTCCACAGCCTTTACTTTTTCAATTAAGTTTCAAATAAAATGATAGAAAATCACTAATCTTTGAAAATAACTTAATCCTCACAAATCTTAACTTTTTTCAAAATTGTGTCAAAAAATCTTGAATATACTCCAGATTATTCTACCCAAACTATCCTATCCTTCTTCCGAAGTTCTGGCACCTCTCATAACTACTATTTCCCAATATCTAAGTGTTTTTCCCAGAATCCAGCTGTTCTTACTTATGTCCTAATGCTCCAGTCTAGGGTTGTCCCCGACTAAGATTTTCTTTGGTCGACCAAGAATCGACTGAAACGTCTGAAAATCGATTAATCGAAATTTGAAAAGCTTTTTTCGTACCAACATTTTCGCCATCTGACTCAATGGCTGCTGGATATTGCAGATTCAGTGCTAATAGCCTACTAATAATAAGACTTGTATCACCAGTCCTGTTGTAACCGAATGCCAATGGTATTTAGTATCTCTTACAATGTAATACAAATAAAAAATATTGTTTGTTTAACATGCAAATCGTCAGAGCGCTTATCCCTGCCTGAACTTGCAGCATGCGAACTTAAGTAGAAGCTGAGTGGGGAACGGTGCAAAAGATAAATATTTTGTTGGCTTGGCCGGAGAAGATGTCATTCGATTTGGATGTGATTCTTATAATAGGCATATTCATTTTTCAACCCAGCGCGTTAGCATGAGCGAAGTAGGGCTAGGCCAACTTGCGTTTTTTAGGTGTTAGGCTACATCATATTCGACGTCGAACTATAAAAAGTAAACCGTTGTTGGCAGAGTTTGCATTCAACGTTTTTCGAGTCACCCGGCACTTTGTAAATGTACTTTAATGAAATGCTGCCATACCACAGATTTCTTTGCTATTTTGACTAATAACACCGACCAAGTAGGCTATGGAGTAGTTCTGCAGCCAATTGTAGGGATGGGTATCGTTAATTTTTATCGATATCGATACCATTTTCGAGACTGCGTAACGATTCGAGTCTTTATCGATACCACTATCGATATTTTTCTATTTGGTGGAAAGACGAGACAATAAATTCTTAACAGAACTGTTATTGCTTCTATTGCAAAAACTGTGAGTCTTTAATTTCCGATTTCAACATAATGTATAACTATGAGAACAGTAAAATAATATCAGCAGCAAAATGTCCAACATGTTTCTTCCAACAACAAAGAAAATAAATAATATACATAAATAAAATAAATATTATGCTTTACACAACAAAAAGAAAAAAAAGAAATTGACAGCTCTTCTTAACAGTGGTTTTTCAGCAGAAAAATGTGCATGTCCGCCTTGTCAGGCATGATCCTGGATTGCTCCTGGCTTATTGTGTCCCCAGCAGTGGAGAACACACTCTCTGAAGGGGTGGAAGAGGCTTGAGCACAAAGGTAGCTGTAAGAGAGTTCAGCTAGCAGGGGCAGGGTGTCTCTCTTTCCCCACCACCAGAGGACAGGGTCTTCCGCCATAAGTATCGGAGGCAGGCCTCTGTAGAGCTGCATCTCTTGACGGACTCTCTGAGTGCTGGGCAAGTTGTTCGGCTGGATGGTCCATAGCTCTCTCTCTTCCTCAGCAAACAGCTCCTTCAAAGCTGTCTTAGGCTGCAGTGGAGTGACTGTAACTGGAGGATTCGCTTATTCTTCCTCTGAGATCAGTGTGTCATCATTATCATACTCTGCCTCCTCCTTATGTCACTGTCCTTGAGGTCTGGGAGTGGGACCGCTTCCGCTTCTGTAGCATTGGCGGCTTTAGCTGCCTCCTGCAAACGGTCCCAGGTGGTGTCCCTGTCACTCTTGGCTTTGAACCTGGGGTCCATCGCAGTCACCTCTTCCAGGAACTCCTGTATGGTGTCCTTCTGGTAACGTCCAGAGAGGTCAGCCCAAACCTTCTGTTTAATGCCAGACACAAAAAGAGAGTCTTCTTCCTGAACTGTGAAGTGGTCTTTCAGTTTCTTGAGTATCGGAAGGATCTGACCGCAGGTGGGGCTTTTCTCGCTCGATACACACAGTGTAGAGGTGTACAGGACCTTCATGACCTTGATAAACTCTTCTGCTTTAATGAAGTCATCATCTGTGATCCTATCCAGTTTGTCTCTCCATTGGCTTTCTCAGCCGTGTATCCAACACTGCAGCTTGGAGAGCCGGATACTGTTCGAGGAATCTCTCAACCATCAGGAAGAGAGATGATGGTGTACTGAGGAAGTTTGAGGAGGAGCTGCTTCTCTTCAGCACAGTGTTGGACATTGTAGACCGCTTCATCCATACGATGACCACTCTTAATTTTGCTGCCCACCGGGTCACTGTGGCAATGCTGTAGACTTTTTGCGCTGCCAAGTTGAGGGTGTGGGCAAAGCATCCAAGTTTGAGGATATTTAGCCTCTTTGCAGCAACATCCATGTTGGACGCATTGTCCACGGTCATCACAACCACCTTGGGCGCAATGCCAAACTCTTCCAACACCTCCCCAATCTCCACTGCCACTGTTTCCCCCGTCTGTGCCTGGAAGACAGCTTTGGTCCGCAAGACCTTTTGGTGAAGTTTGCCTTGGCTGCTGTAATGGGCTGGTACTGTTATGTAGTGGTCCTGCGCTAAGCTAGTCCAGCCATCACTTGTGATGGTTACCTTGCCCACATTTGCCAGCTCTGTTATAACATTCTGCCTCTCCACCTCATACCATGCAGGGATGAGGGTGTTGGACAGAACAGTCCTGCCAGGGGGGGTGTAATGTGGATTGAGGGCCTTGGTCATCTCCCTAAACCATGGTGATTCAACTGTTGCAAAGGAATGCAACCCTTTCACTTTATCAGATGGCATCCTCCTGGCAGCCAGGGTGAAGGGAGTTTGGTGTACGGGGGGTGGAGCTGTGGACTTGAGCTGACCACCATCTAAATGAATGAATTTGGCAAATGTTAAACATATAGCAGCACACATCCCACGCTACACTTTATGTAAACAAGATTACTGAACAACGTTTATAAGAATAACTTAAGTAAAACAGATGTAAAATCGAATAAGGGGAACCAGTTGCTCCCAGGAGGAGGCTGGATTAAAGGAGCATATATAGGCACAATGGATCCTGACTCTGGCTAACACTAAATCTGTCCACTACAGATGTACTATCCACAACCTGGATGAGTAACTAGACTGTGATTGGTTGGTTGACTAAAAGTAACATTGTCAAGCTTATTGACTTTATGAAAAGTTTAACACGTTTCAACGAAAGGCAACCGATATAGCTAAATAACCAGCTAACCAAACCAAAACCTTCCTTATCTCTTATCCGCGAAATTCCGCGATGGGACTGAGCTTGAATAGCTTCTGCGACTTTTTATAGTACAAAACCGCTGACAATTAAAACGAGATGCTGTCTTTCGACAGACCCGCCAATCATCATGCAGAAGCCCAGCGTCCAGGCCAGCCCACTCCTCCATTCACCCCCAGAGACGCTGAGCGTCCGTGGGCGGGACATAATCGCAGCTGGGCTTCAACAGGGGGAAATGCACTGTGACGCTACTGGACTGTATGAGCCCACGGGGGGGGGGGGGGGGGGGGGGGGGGGGGGGGGCACTGCATTTTTGAAAATCAGTCATACGGTTCAAAGGCGCTAGAGTGGTCTAATGGAAGACATGAAACTTGGTGTAAGCATAGAAGTGACTGTCCTTAATGAGTGTGCCAAATTTCACAAAAAGTTACCATATGGTTCTAGGGGCTGCCATTGACTTCCATGGTACAAGAAAAAAAATATACAATACTTACCATAACAATAGGTTTCCTCCTTACGGAGGAATCCTAATAAAGAATAAAACTAACAAATCTAGCTGCAGGCAGCAATGGCGGGTTCCTCCTTAACATTGCAAAGCATTACCAAATTGACATGACACAGATATGTATTTCATACATGTACACAACATTTCAAGACAATTGGATCAATTGCTGATTTTAAGTCATTTTCTGAAATTCTTCACAAATTGTCACTGTAGAGAAATATCCATGCTGCCGACATTATGGGTTCTTGATACTCTTTTGTTCCCCATGAGCAATATAAGACATGCCTACCAACTTTTAGACATAGTCCACTTTGGACAAACAGGGTTAAAATGCCACCCTTTTGAAAGTGACAACTTTGAAGCGTGTTCTGTCAGGCCACCTGTGCTCTGGTCAGGCCCATCATGCAGAGATCCATTCTTTAAACGCTTTGATTACAACAATAACTTTATGAAAGGGAAGATACACTTTAGTAAAGGATGTGTATGTAATGTAAGGACGACAATTACATTAAGGCCTATAGGTGTGGATAGATCGATAGATAGATAGACATATTGTATACAATACAGCGATATTAATTCACCAACATTTTGAACAATTTGATGCTCCAAACTTTGTGGGAACAGTTTGGATATGGCCCCTTCCTGTTCTAACATGACTGTGCACCAGTGCACAAAGCAGGGCCCATAAACACACATGGATGAGCGAGTTTGGTGTGGACGAACTTGAGTGGCCTGACCTCAACCCAATACAACACCTTTGAGATGAATTACAGCAGAGACTGCGAGCCAGGCGCTTGTTCGACATCAGTGTTTAAACTCACAAATGCACTTCTGGAATAATGGTAAACATTTCCATAAAACTCTTAAACCTTGTGGAAAGCCTTCCTAGACGAGTTGAAGCTATTATAGCTGCAAAGGGTGGGCCGACATCATATTAAATCCTATGGTTTAAGAATGGGATGTCACTCACGTTCATGAGCGTGTAAAGGCAACCGAGCGAATACTTTGGCAATTTAGTGTACAAAATAGATACAAATATACAATTTTATCAAGAGATAGGAAATTGTGCAGCATAGTACAAAATGTCAATATTCCTAAACGATCAAACCATGAACCCAAACAAAGCTAGCAAGTAAAATAACCATGGTACCATTGCTACTTGTTTAATGCTAGGTAGCTCTAAATATGCAGAAAACTAGGCTACAGAGCTACAGTTTCCAAAAGAATAACTCACGATGTGAAGACCGTCAAAAAAACTTGGAACACACAAACAAAATTACATCAACAATGACATGTAGCTAGAAATATAATAACACAAGCGTAGGTACGTACACTACATTAATTCAAAACGCCGTCCACAGAAGCAAAATAGCCTATATGTTGAGGGTTATAGCTTGTTCTAAAACTGGTTGTTCCCATCCTTGATTGTGATTGGCTATATCGCATTCCATGCCGTTGTAAAATCCAGCATAACCTCACAGGTTGTCCTCATAACAATCTTTAACATTCCATATTACTGCGCATCGAATATTTCAAATTGAAAAAGACGGCAAAGATGTCCATCTGGCTGTTGCGTGGCAACGATTTATGTAGGAACTATACTTTGTAGTAGCGGAAGAATGACGGTTTATGATTAAACTATTTTGTTTCTAATTGTTTTTATTGATGACACAATATCAAATATTTGTAGCAACAGTTTTAGAAAAGCAATAAGCCCCGCGAGTCCGTGGTTTACGCTGATTTTAGAACAGGTAAGGGGGTTTTCGGCACTCCCCTTACCTGTTCTAAAATCAGCGTAAACCACGGCCTCTTGGGGCTTATTGCTTAACTACGCTGCAATACATACTTTCAACTAGCAAACACAAATTCTTGGCTCAGCTAAAAGAAGCGTAAAAACAGTAGGCTATAAAATCGTGTTCAAGTTATCATACGAATTAAAATGCTATAATACATTTTGTGTGTCGCTGTTATAGTTCTGCTTTCCTTACTTACTGTGCGGTCAAATGTAAACAAAAATCGAAAAAGCTATCGAATGAAAGATTGTTCTTCTCTCGGTAATGAAGGTGGTATTTATCTTGTGTTCACCTCAGACCCTGGCCCCTCAGTTTGAGGTAACGGCACCGGTGTGTTGGTGGTATTGCATTTCCGATTTGGTACCTGACCTGTCGACTTTATTCTATTAACTCCAGTCAATTATCCAATCCTATCTTCCGCAAAAAATTTGGTTCAATTCTAGAACCTGACTCACACTACTTTACCTAGTTTCCCCCCCCCCCCAAAAAATGCAGATTTTGCAAAGTTTGAAACCAATCCGAAGAAAAGTTGCCTAGAAATGTCTAATAATCTACAGTGCGCCTGCCTTGATGTAGCCAGTTTTACAAATGGTTGCACACATACATGACGGTTGTTTAAATAGTTGTTGATTTCCGTTATTTTAAAGCAGATTTATATTTTGTAATGAATAATAATATGTTCATAGCAAGACAAACGTAATTATAGCCTAATATATTTAGTGATATTGTGGCATGTTAAGGCATCATTATAGATTGTTGACATGTTCTTCTGGAGCAAAGACAAAGATAAATAAATCATGTCTGATAACCACAATATTGTTAAGGTTATGCAACGTTATACCCAGCTAACAAGGGACGTCATGGGGACGTTTGGTGACGTTCCTATTTGGTCCCCTATAGGTCATACCGTGACGTTATCCTTAGGACGTCCTTAGGACGTTATTAAAGTTCCTAAAAGGTCACAATTTAGACATTTATTTTTTTTACTTTCAGGGGACGTTCCAGGAACGTCCCTGGTTGGTTATGATACAACGTTATGTTGAAAAAATTCTGGGACATTCGGGACGTTCCAGAAACGTCCCAGGAACGTCCCTGGTTGGTTATGATACAACGTTGTGTTAAAAAGAAATCGGGGACATTCGGGACGTTCCAGGAACGTCCTAGGAACGTCCCTGGTTGGTTATGATATTACATTATGTTAAACAATTTCGGGGGACATTTGGGACGTTCCAGGAACGTCCCTGGTTGGTTATGATATGACAATATGTTTAAAACTTTTGGGGGGTTCCAGAACGTCATTCGTTGGTCATAACGTAACCATCTAAATTCCGAACTGATATTTTCGTTTGTGTGTCATTCTGTGATGTGAAATTGCTCGAGCTATAGCCTACTGTCACTCTGGAAACTGTACAGTATTAAATCAATTGTTTATGTATGGTACCAATACTTGCATTTGAGCGAAGTAATACATTATAGTCAAATAATTTGGGGATGTACTGAAACCAAACATCTAAGCTTGATCCAGCCTATCCAAGCACCAGCTGTGTCTCTAGAAATGTTCCTTGCGGACGTCACTGCTCGTGACGTGAACCCTGTTGTTGAGTGAAGTCGAAGTCGTTGAGAGACAGCTAAACTTTTTGATCCCGCATCCTTCATTTATAGCTATAATACGGTTTGATAATCAATTTGTGTAGATATATCTTCAACTTAAGTTTTAGTGTCGATAGTTTAGTTCTTTGTTTTTGTGTTTTTAATAGTGTTTTTGGTGTAGTTGGCTAGTTGAGAGTAATTTAGCGCACTCCTGTGAACGTGGGCCACCCGAAGGACAGAATTTGAGGTAGCGTTAAATATGTTTTAATACAAACTTTAGCTCTACTATCTATGTATTTGTATGTTTATCCAACATGAAATAGCCATATCGAAAATTAATGTGTATTAATTTCTAGCCAATTTGAGTTGGTACTAAGATAGTTTTCTAAGTCGGCTAAATTGAGACGTCGTACAGTATCATCTTAATTTGTACAGTAGTTAACAATGTTCTGGATAGCACTAACTAGCTAGCTTTAAATCGGATGCCTACACACTAGTGGTGTCGTCTGTTTAAGGATACAGAAAATACAAAACAGCTGAAGCTACTTTTGGACAGGTGAAGGCTACAGCTCTAGCTAGTCAAGTAGCGTTAGCTCTACTGTACTATAGAGTAGCTCGTTTTGGACAGTTAGACTAGAGCTACAATAAACCAAGACGTTTTGCAAGAAAAGTAGCATAATGATATGCTACATTGGACAAATGTTCACGATGAGTAGCTAGATGAAGGAAAGTTGATTAGCTCTAGCTAGATGGTTGTAAATATCTGGATACTGAAGGTCAGGGAAGCTTTCCGTTTCACTTGTTACGGTCCTAAAAATAACTCCAGGAGCATATGGATAAAATACACTTCCACTTAATGTTCTTTGCATTTGATCTGCTGTCTAACTGTAGCTAATTCATGTTGCAGGTGTTGATTCCGGACGAACTGGTGGAGGACGATTAGGAGGAGTAGGGAGGGAATGAGGAAGGGTTGACACAATAGAAATATAAGAAAATTAATTCAGGCTATTGACATGTATTTGAATAAAGTGTTTGTTTATACTATAAATCGTGTTTTTTCTTCTACAAGCATACACATAATAAGTTACAATACACAATACTTAGCAGCAGCCTGTTATACTTAAAGTTGATAAAAAAAAAAAAGATGTCAAATTACCTTGTTGAGTTTAAGTGAACACATTCAGTTTAGTTTTGCACTATAGGTTAATATGCATTTTATATTATGTATACAACAAATATCCATTAAATGCATAAATGTGACTGTAAATTAAGGTTGAGAAATTGATTCTGCATTTGGTATGCAAAAGTTATCAGGACGTCGCAAGGGAACGTCCCCATGACGTCGCAGACAAACGCCCCCTGAACGTCCCCTAAATGTTATGAGGACGTTACATGGACGTCCCGGGGACGTTTGTCTGCGATGTTCCCTTGCGACGTCCTGATAACATTCAGGGACGTTCAGGGGATGTCCTGGGGACGTCATTTTGTTAGCTGGGTATCAGTTAAGACCACAATGATGGCATTAACAATGACAGTGAGCTAAAGCAAAACTCCTTGAATGTGTGTGCGAGTCCCTAAGCTTGCGCAAATGTGCGTGAGAATTTGATGCAGGCGCATTTGGAAGAATACCTAGCAATTAGCCAAGCATGCATATTTCTAATATTCACAATAAATCTACTTCAAACCAACCCAAAATGCCTGTAAAGTAGCCCAATATGTGTTGGGTGTACAACAAAGGAGTTACCACTAGTTCCAATAGATGTCTCCATATTTAAAATGTAAAAATGACTGGTGGATTAATATTTTCCTTGTTTTCTGCTGTTTTTGGGGACTTTCCACATCAGCACACATTTTCCAGTGTCGTGTTACTGGATCTAGTTAATGGCGTAATGTTATGGGCATGGAGATGAGGCTACGACAAGGGGCCGGGGAGCAGGGCGGTAGGATAAAGCAGGGCTAGACGTTATATACTGGACACACACCACAATTAAAGGGAGACTTTTCAAGTTTTATAAAACATGTCACGGAGCATTCATTCCACAAGCAGAAGCTTGTACACCCAGTTCCTCTATTCTACGCTACTACACTTTGACTTTGAAACTTTCATGTAGTCCCGTACTATACCAGTTACAGATATACAACACAGATGAGAGTGAATAAGAGATAATGGTAGTGAGATGGTGTTCCACTGTTCTGCTTCTCTTTTTCGCCACTCCTATGAAACATTTCTGGGCAACACTGCTTTTGTTAGTGCCTGCAATGCTGGGAAGAAAACTATTTGACAACAATAATCTTTAATGTAACTGGCCTTTCTAACAGTACATGGGGGGGGGGGGGGGGTATTCCAGGTAGCGGGTTTAACAAACTCTGAGATTAACCCTGAACTCTGAGTTGAGTTACTCTAACATGGGAAACTCTGAAAATTCGGTTCCAGAAAAACTGATATGAATTTGTTAACTCAAGGAGTACGTCAACTCAGAGTTAAGCGTGGGGATGAGAACTATTAAAAGCCAACATCAATGGAGCTCCGATTCTAGGATCCACCATGGCACACAACGAAAAAAACTTTGCATACTCCACCAAACTTTAGATACAAGTTTTATTTCGTGTTTATGGTCGAGCACATATTTCAGGAAAAAAGCAACACGGCTGTAGCAGCGTATACAAGTGGCGTGGGAGACAATTGCTGCCGAGTCAATGCATACATTTGAAGGCAATAGCCAGTCCATTAATGGAACATTTAACCCCACTGTTTGTTAATATTACAGGAGAAAAAGTGTTCAATGTTTTGTTAAATGTAAAAACATACTACGCATATTTTGCTTAGGCTATACGCTTGTGATAGTAGCCTCGACGTCACCTTAGTTTTAATCATATTCGACATGATACTAAGTAAACATCAATTGGTGCTTATTTCAATTTATAGTAGCAGTTTCCCCCAACAGAATGTTTCTCATCAAAAGATGAGGATGATGATGATGATTAAGGTGACGAAGAGACATATGACTGCTTCCGCAGAAATGGATGCAAAGAATTATGTATGTAGCTACTGGTAGTTCTCTCAACATCTACTTTTATTTAGGCTACAGGCTTGTACGGAATTTTCAGTTACACTGACATTGTGAGAATAATTAATATTAAAAAAACGATTTGCACATTCTGATCCTGTTGAGCATGGATGCTGTATACAGTGAGATATTCATTTAATGGCAAGTGAATTTTGCATGTGGAACTGTGAAATGTAGCTAATCTCATGTATACCCCGTTACAAGTAAATGAGTTGTACAAATTGCACCTCGTGAAGAAAGTGCCAAAAACTGACCAAGAGATGGTGTAGGCCTACTTAAGGTAGCAGAATAAAGGCTAATCTCCCCAAAAAATTACAGGAACACCAGTTACGGGAGGATGCATGGTCACAGGTGATGTTAATTGTAGGAACAATAACCTACATTAATTTTAATTGTTGAATTTGCTGAATTTCTATTTTGAACAAGAGATGTTGTACTTAGGGCAGAAGAATAAAGGCTGATTTTGTAAGGCTATCTACCTGCCCCCACCTCTCATATGGTAAAATATGGAGTTACTGGATGGAGTCTCAACTTGATGGCTCTCACATCTTTGTAACTTACTGTAGCATTGCTAGACATGTTGATAAGTAAGGGTCAAGATTCTGGTGTGATTGTAGTTGTTCTTGGGTATAAAAGGAATTGTGAAGCATTGTTCTGTGGATTCTTGATCACCTGAGACCTTCTCCTCAGCTCTGGCTTGGCCTAGGCCTACTCCTTCTACCTCACCTCATGCTTTCTATCTCTGGTTTACAATAATCATGGTAGAGTAGGCATAAGAGTTAACTTAATTGATTGCATTCATTTGCAATATGATAAAATGATTATATTATTTAACCTTCATTTGACCAGTCTTGCTCTGATTTAACCCAAAGAGTCAAATAACTGTAATTCCATTGGTATTGGCATTATTTGGTTAATGTTAATACACTGTTCAGTTTACTATCTTCCTTCAAACCATAGGGGAATTAGTTTTGGTTGTTTGGCCAATAAATTGACCCCCAACAATGTTGAAATAGATTTGCTGAAATAACAGTTACAGGACGGTAGCCTACATCATGTAAATTGTAGGAATCATATGAATCATGTAAATTGTAGGAACAATAGCCGATAGAAATAGGCTACTCATTGTTGGATTTCTATTTGTAGGCAATAAAGAAGACCAAATATAATTTCAAATATAACTGCAAGCAGTAATGGCGGATTCCTCCAAACATTGCGAACCATTGAAAAATGTATATTCTTGACAAATTGTAACTGTATAGAAAAATCTATGCTGCAGAATTACCAATGGGATACCAAATCTGAAATGCAATAGCATCAAGATCCACAAGGGCCTTTATTTTAACCCAAGGAGTGAAGGGAGGGGGCTTGGTGAGCCTATCCATTCCAGAAAACCTTGTATCTTTGTGCTTTAGGGCGTGGAATGTATCGCCACCTATGGGTAATGGTGGGCCAGTTGTGGTGTGGTAATTACTCCTGGTCTATACTTTCAAAAAAGCTAGACCAGAGCAAACCCCCCGCTCTCAGGGTACTGAGCTTCAGCTCAGTCATGATGCTGGGATGAATGTAGGCCTATCTATAGAGACCAGGGAGACAGACACACCGGCCAGCTGCCCTGATGGGTCCGTGGTAGAACATTAATGCGGGTTGTATCCTACAACGCTCGTGGCCTCCGAGTAGGACATACTGCTGCTGATAGATCAAGACGTTTGGTGGTGGACACATTGCTGGACGAGAGTGACATTGTCTGCCTTCAAGAAACCTGGATGGCCAAGCAAGATCTGGACAAATTGAACTCCCTACACAAGAACTTTCATGGTGCTGGAGAGTCCATTACCGATCTCAGCATGAGAATGGTTCATGGGAGGATAGCTGGTGGTGTAGCTATACTGTGGAACATAAAATATGTTCCAATATGTAAAGATGGTGCGGCTTAACGTTGACTGACGTTGAGCTATTGGGTTGGAGTTTAATCATAATGAAAAGAAATGGACACTTTTAAATGTGTACACACCATACGAATCCTATGACCATGAGGATTAATTTCAGAACAGGTTAGCTTTTATTTAGTCCTTCATAGAGGACATTAGTTCATGTTGTGTCTATGTCATGGGTGATTTTAATGCTGACATGTCAGAGAAGTGTTTATTCGCACAACATCTGCAGCAGTTCTGTAATGAAACTAAATTAATTATATCAAGCGTTATTGCCTGATACAAGTTTTACCTATGTAAGTGAAGCGTGGCACACAACTTCCTGGCTAGACCATATTGTGACCACAGCTGATGCTCATGACTCACTGGAAAGTATAGAGATATATTATGGGCTGGTCACCACTGATCACATACCAGTTGCTATGCTGCTAAATGTTGAGAGTGTACCCTTGTTGCTGGCCCCCCAAGAAAACTGGACTGGTCAAAATTGACCAAAGAGGTTATGCACAGATATTCTCTATTAACTGACAGCTTACTTAGTGATGTTGAATTGCCTAGGGATGCCCTAATGTGCACGGATATGAACTGCAAGGATAAACATCATTCTGAAAAGCTCTGTGCCTTGTATAATTATATTGTCAAATGTCTTTATGCTTCCAGTGAACCTTTTATTAATCACAAGAGTAAGGTCCCTAACACACTGCCTGGCTGGAATGAGTTTGTGTCTGAGCAACATGCTGCTGCTAGAGAAGCCTTTAGAGTCTGGTCAGAGGCAGGCAGACCCAGACAGGGAGTGCTGCTTGATAACAAAAAACTCACAAATGCTAGATTTAAATATGCACTTGTTTTATTAAGATAAATGAAAACACAATGAGAGCAGACTCGCTGGCCAGAAAGATGCAGAATAACAATCTTACTGACTTCTGGAAGGAGGTCAAGATCATAAATAATAACAGAACTCCCCTACCTTCTGATATCGAGGGGGTTAGTTGTCCAGAGAAGATTGCTGATCTATGGCGTGAGCACTACAGTAAACTATTTAATTGTGTTAAAAGTAACACAGTGAGAATTGATAATGAATATAAAGGTATCTCTGCAGACTTGATAGTTAGATCAGTAAATATTTATGATGCCATCCACATGCTAGACAACAACAAAGCTTGTGGTATGGATTGCATTTCTGCAGAGCATCTAAAAAATGCAAGTTATAGACTCAGTCCATTACTAGCCATGTGTCTCACTGGATTTATGGTTCATGGTGTTCTATCAAACTCTATTATGTCAGTACTGTTAGTGCCTGTTGTTAAAGATAAGGCTGGTAAACTGAACAGCATAGACAACTATCGACCCATTGCATTGGCCAGTATCTTGTCCAAAGTGTTTGAGAGAATTATTTGATTGAAATTGGAAATGTATATTCTGACTGCAAACAATCAGTTTGGTTTGAAAAGAAAACATGGTACTGATCTCTGTATCTATGCTCTGAAGGAGATTGTCTCAGGTACACAAGTCTTAATTCATCTGTATTTTTATGCTTTATTGATGCTTCCAAAGCTTTCGATCGAATTTGTCATGAAAAACTGTTTATGAAGCTGCTAGCGAGAGGTGTCCCTAAACCTCTTGTGAGGATTTTGGTGTTCTGGTATGCCAATCAAACTTTTCATGTTAAATGGGACAATGTTGTATCAGCTCCTTTCCATGTTGGCAACGGAGTTCGACAAGGAGGAATTTTATTTCCATTTTCGTTTAATGTGTATATGGACAACTTATCAATCCAGCTGAATAAGACAAATACAGGCTGTCTTGTTGGTGAATCTATTGTCAATCATCTGATGTACGCAGATGATCTGGTTCCACTCAGCCTGTTGCAACAGATGCTATGGGTGTGCTCTCAGTATGGCTTAGATCATGATATAAAATATAATGCAAAGAAAAGCCACATAATGATAGTCAGAAGTAATCAGGACAGGAAATTAACCTTCCCTACCTTTTATTTATCTGGCAGTCCCCTTGGTGTTTGGTGTTTGTGAGGAAATAAAATATCTGGGCCATGTCATTTCTGATGATTAGACAGATGACAACGATATATATCGACAACGCTGTAAAATATATTTTCAGGCCTGTATGTTATTAAGGAAGTTTTCTATGTGCTCAGATTCAGTTAAATTTTCCCTGTTTAGAACCTACATAACACCATTGTACACTGCTCATTTGTGGTCTATGTACAGGAAAAGGAGTATACAGATACTGAAAGTAGCCTACAATGATGCTTTTAGATTGCTACTTAATGTGCCTAGGTGGCATAGTGCTAGTCAGTTGTTTGTGTCTAAGCACGTACCAACCTGTAAGGCACTCTTGAGACAACGGATGTATGGTTTCATGTGTCGACTGGACAAGTCTGAGAACTGAATAGTAGAGGCACTGGTCAACCCTCTAAGGGGCTGCTATCGATTTACTTGGAACTTAAGACGACATGGCACAAAAGTCTTCATACTTTTTAATGCACTGTATTATCTATGTTTTATCTTTTGGTTTTTCTCTCTTTTTTATAGCTCTATGTCTGTTATTTTATATGAAACTTGGCATCTGAAATATATATATATCAATGTTTCAGGATTTGTATTACTTTTTACCATTGCATAAAAAATCGGAAATGCAATACCAAAAAGATCAGCTTTTGTTAAGAGATCCACAAGATCCAAGATCACAAGATCCACAAGGCCTTTGCTAGAGACTAAGGAATTAGTGGGGGCTTGGTCAGCCCACACTCTCCTGAAATGTTGTGTGTGCGTCTTGCCAAGCCCGCGCGTGTGTAGGGGAAGGCTGAGTGTGTGAGGATTTGGAGCAGGCAGGAGGAGGGGAGAGAGGATTTAGCCCAAAAGCTCTGAAATTAGCCAAGCATGTATATTTAAAATATTCACAAAAAATCGACTTTTCATCTTACATTCAACTTTTTTTCAGATTTGAATACTAAACATTCTCGAGAGTCTTCATATGAACTAGTGATAGTATCAGAGTATCCGTTTTAGACCGGTGGATGTGTAAAGCATTATTTTAGCGTTAGCGATAAATTCGATTTGCTTTATATCAGTCATTTTTTAAGATATTAAGTCAATTTTTCACATGGTAACATGATGTAGTGTCTTCCACCGATATACCAACGTTGGTTTTGATATCTTAAAGATTTGCTGAGATTTGATCCAATTTCCTGTTTAGTTGCTTTGTTGCCGAATTTGATTGGCTGTACCAGACAAACGGTTGTAAGGATCAAAATTCCTTTCGGTAACTTTTGTGAGGCTTGGTCTGAAGATCATCTCTGGTCATTTTGAAGAAGATATGACAAAAATTGTAGGAGGAGTATGCTTTCAAAGGTTTTTGATAAAACCGGAAATTGCGGAAAATCTATGTAACCGGAAATTGACGCAATAAGTTAGAGATCGCTCGGCTGAACCAGGAAATGATATGCCGTGTCTGCCAACGCTATCAGGCTAAGAAAGTGGGAGGGGATCGGTAGAAACGCAGAGTTTCGCATGGAAAACGAGCAGGTTAGTTTCAAGGAGTAAGATACCATGGAAACTTACCAAAAGGTTTCGTTACCTCTCTTTGGAACGTGGAACTCGGAGTATGCGTCTTTTCAGGGTTAAACAACTCAAAGTTTTCATTAAACCCGCTACTTGGAATACCCACCTGGGCCCAGCTTGGCACCCCAATGGTCTAGAACCTCCCATAGTTGCATTGCAAATCAAAACAAGAGCCTTTTCATTAGTCCCAGTGGCAGACTCTGTTGTTTGAGGTTGTCAAATATCACCAGACATGGACTTCTGCCTAAATTGACATACACCAACTCAGAGCAATGAGTTTCAACAACCATTAGCACAGTTATTCAATTTGTTGACTCTACTCTTAATGCAAGACTATGTTTAAGTTATTGTCTGAAATTCTTTGTCGGCAACTGTTTATGAAGGAACCCTCCCTCACCAAATTGCTTTGGTCATGCTTTCTTAAAAGTCTAGTCCTTAGTTTAGATGTGCCAAAGAAGATGATAACATGACCAAGCTGTGTTTGGTTGATTCAACTGTATAGTTCTGAAACAGAAGACCTTCTGTTTCTTTTAACAGTACAATTAGCTGTTAATGCCTACTAGTCTAAAATGGCTACTAGACTAAGGAGTGAAGGTGGGAGCTTGGTACTGTTGGGGCCATATACTGTTATGGTTTTTGAGTCAAACAACTTGCTAAATGATTAAATGTCTGTTAAATGTCAAATCCAACTTTAAATGTATAAAAGAGAGAATTAAACCTAGAGGTTTAAAAGGCTAAGTTTGTTTACACAAATTACAGATCGGATTTGGGGAAAAAGCTCTAGAAATTGGCCAAGCATACATATTTTAAATATTCACAATTAATCTACTTTTCATCTTACATTGAAAAAATGTAGATTTGTGGGGGTGCCGTTATAGGTTCTAGAGGCTTTTTTGTTCCTCATGAGAAATAAGGCATGTGTAATGAATTTCAGAAATTTGGGACATATGGGATGCAAATGGCATCACTTTGAAAATGGACAATTGGGGGGTGGCCATAGCGCCACCTATGGATAATGGTGGGTCATTTGTGGTGTGGTAGTTACTGTGTGGTTAGCGATAAATTCGATATGCTTTATATCAGTCATTTTTTAAAATATTAAGTCAGTTTTTCTGTGTTTAATTAGGATTCCTCCTTACGGAGGAATCCTAATTATCAGTCAAACCCTGTTGCAGGCCTGTTAACTGTGCTACTCACGACCACCACGTTTGTGCCGCGTGCACAGTTGATATTGCCTTTAGTCTGTCCGTTAGCAACCCTAGGTAGCTAGCCGGCAATCGCTCCTGGCAAACTGGTCGTCCCACATAGCTAAAATGGAACTGCTAACGTTTCCGGTAGCTAGCAGCGCTATTCAGCGGCATGGCTCCCACGTAGGTCGCCTCAAAGGAACCACGAGTGCCCAGGTTACTCGGGTGCTATTTGAGCAGCAGGTTCTCTTGTACACTGACCGCGGTACACCGTAATAACACGAGTAGGCATCTAGATTAGCTAGCACTAGCTATAATTTCGCAAAGCTGAGCAAGCTAGCTAGCTCCAAAACAGAACATTACTGCGCACTTTCGTTGGCTGAATGAAAACAACAAAAACCTTAGGTAAACTAAAAACTAACAATGGTTCAACCTTCTAACTACTGCTGTAATAGTCTTCTTTTTCAATTGCACTCCTTTCTTCCTCATTTTCTCCACACCGTCGGTATCGTCTTAAAGGAGACATGACATGAAAACTTAATTTTATGAGGTTATTTAACATTAATATGAGTTCCCCTAGCCTGCCTTTGGTCCCCCAGTGGCTAGAATTTTCGATAAGTGTAAACCAAGCCCTGCGTGTTCTTCTCCGCCTTTGACAAAATGAAGGCTCAATTGCTCTGTTTGAAAATCTCCTCCTAGTGACGAAGATAGGAGCAAGATTACCTCCCCTCTCTGTGCTTTGCCCGCTCAGATCATCTGGCCCGCCCATGAGAAACTGAGCTGCCACCGTGCAAGGGCGAGTGCTATATCGGTTTTTCCTGGAGAGACATCATGGCGAGCAAACAAACGAAGCATTACAGTTGCTCAGTGCTTGGATGTGCAAATCAAAACAAAATAATTTTATTAGTTCCTTCATCCAAGCTTCTGCACAACCAGTATCTTAACTTGATTTTCGCTGGAATTGCGCCGACACAACTTCACAAAGTTTTGTATGTCTGCGCCAAACATTTCAGCCTCTACTGTTTCCTCAACTTGCGCCAATACACAACTGACCTTGCTGAAATAAAATTCTGGATCATTACTAACTCTCCTTGGTCAAGCTACAAACCTTGGACAAGTAAGCTAACTAACGCTATATCATTTTGTTGGTTTACTGTATATGGTTACCTAGCTTGCTACCCTTAGAATGTGGCTGTAACATTAGCTCTGCAGCTAACAGCTGAGTTACTGTTGCTAATGTAAAGATAGATGGCATCAAGTATGTGTGTGAATACAAACGCTGTAACGCCAGTGTTGTACACTTCTTTGTTATTTGGATAACCGTTCTGCTGTTGGTGTTATGGCGCGCGATATCCGCCTTTCTCTTCATTGAAATGACTATGAGTGTGCACCTCTGCAAACCAGGGTGATCAGATGAGAATGACTAAATTTGAGGCATCTTACAGCAACTGGGGCTACGAGCCATTGCGATACATCCGTTGTAAACATTAGCGCATGTTGCCGCCCCTCTCCTCCTCATTAGCATTTAAAGCTACAGACACCAAAACAGCGTGTTCTGAGGAAAGCTCATTGTGGGACTACTTGTAGTGGCTATAATTCTGCTCCATGGCTGAATTTTGGGAAAGAGACTTCAGATACAGTATTAGGGGACCACTAAGGCATATATAAAAGCATCCAAAAACAGCATTTCATGTCTCCTTTAACTCTCCTGTTTCGCGGGCTCTCTCCCTTGTCTCTCTTTCCGATCCCCCGTCTCCACCAATAGGAAGTCGCTATACGTGAGTGATGGACATTACTATCAACTGCTGACCATTTCACCCAATTAGCAGATGGTAGGCATATCATTGCCAGAACATATCCTATTACTTTATCACAAGTTATTTAAGTACCATTGTAAGAGCCAGGTTGCGGTTATTAGGGCACCTGGTGGGGGGCGGAGGAAGTTATGCTATTTAAACTTGTTCACCTGTGTGTTTGAGGAGAGGAGAGGAGGGGGTGACGGGGGAAGTCGTATTTTGCTGACCGCTATACTGGATGCACAACCTTGTTTGTTTTAAGACCAAATAAATACAATCTACAATGCGCGTCTGGCACCTTGGTTTCCCCCATTCAGCCAATACTTAGGGTATAATATTAATTTTATAGCACTACCATAGCCTCAGGTTATACCCGGGCTTCACATATTGTACTGAATATTCAGTGTCACTCGCATATTTGAGTCTTTTTGTTGTTGTTGTCATTTAGCAGATAACATGATCAATCCTCATTATACAGCAAGACGGATCAAGGTAATAATCCACCATAATGAAAAGCAATATTTGCATGAAGTTCTTGAATCAAGAAACTCTTTAATCAATAAATAATATTGTAAAATGCCAGGCAGAAGTCTAGTAGTTAGCTAGCTCTACAATTTACCAGGGCTAGGTTTGAATCTAGGAGCAAAACGAAGCTAAGCTATAGCTAGGTATATGGTAACAAAATGGTGTTCACTTATGTACTGAACCAGACTATTTTACTTACTGTAATATAATCCTAAACCACTGATCAATACAGCAACACATCACACAAGCTTGAGTTCAATAAATTAATTAATGTGACATTACGTAGGCCTGTACATGCAAGTCTTAAGCGTTAAATAACTATTTAGCTGGTCGGCTTCATGACGCCGGGTAAATTGGTCTCGTGAGACGGCGCACCAAAACAACGAAGGGGAACCCACCTGTTGAGCAGATTAAGATGTTTTCGCAGGTACCTAGGAAAAGTACCCTCAACTTTCCTAGACTTTTAGCTACATGCTGAGTGCTTGCGACCAAAATACTAAATTAAGCGCGTTACTTGTTTGAACAAGGAACTAGTAACGGATTCATTCAATTAAATAAGTTACTCATTACCTAACAAAAGTAGTCTGACTACTGTAACGCGTTACATTACATTGCAACGCGTTACACCCAACACTGGTTTTCACCCTGGCCTCTTTGCCTGTGGCTTTTCTGTAGCTGCCTTGCAGTAAAGCAGTTAGCCAAGTTAACGAGCTGCTAAACTAATGTTCTGCTAGAGGTAATCACACGAGTTAGTGACGTTAGTGACGTTAGTAGCGTCAGTGATTGTGGCTAGCAAGTTAGCCACCGTTAGCTTCACTTTTTGACACAAAAACGTAATTTGTACTTAAACTGTGCTACGGAACGTAGATAAAAATACAAGCAACTCAACTCGCAGGTACCTAGCGAAAAGTACCCTCAACTTTCCTAGACTTTTAGCTACATGCTGAGTGCTTGCGACCAAAATACTAAATTAAGCGCGTTACTTGTTTGAACAAGGAACTAGTAACGGACTCATTCAATTAAATAATTTACTCATTACCTAACAAAAGTAGTCTGACTACTGTAACGCGTTACATTACATTGCAACGCGTTACACCCAACACTGGTTTTCACCCTGGCCTCTTTGCTTGTGGCGTTTCTGCAGCTGCCTTGCAGTAAAGCAGTTAGCCAAGTTAACGAGCTGCTAAACTAATGTTCTGCTAGAGGTAGTCACACGAGTTAGTGACGTTAGTAGCGTCAGTGATTGTGGCTAGCAAGTTAGCCACCGTTAGCTTCACTTTTTGACACAAAAACGTAATTTCTACTTAAACTGTGCTACGGAACGTAGATAAAAATACAAGCAACTTAATCGCTACCAAGGCGAAACTTTTGACAACTAGGTTGTCTATGTAGTCCAAATATTGAAAAATTCTTAGGGGTGTGAAGAGAAACAATAATAAAAATAAATATATATGAGAGAGAACAAAGGTTGAGCCCTTGCCGAAGGCAAATTCACTTTTGGAAAGTGAATTTCAGTTTGATTTAAAATGTTGTTTCAAATATCGTGATACGTATTGTATTGTACACCCAGTATCGTGATACGTATTGAATCATGAGCTGAGTGTATCGTTACACCCCTACCACCTACACTACTCCTACATGCCATAAGGTGTGTAAAATATTATGGAGTGAAATGCTAAATAAAACACTTGAAAAGGTATGTCTCTACTAGGTATGTTTCCATTAACTTTCTTAATGTAAATGTCTAGTAGTATTTGGGTGTTATTTGTGGAAAATGTATTGACGCTGCTAGGCATGGTAAATGCAAACTAGAAATGCCGATGGAACAAGGACCCCAAAGGCTACAGAGTACCAACTAACGCTCCAGGGTACTAAGAGTCCCTTAGATATGGTTTGTGCACACAATAAATGTCCTATATTGTAGAATGTATGTAGATGTAAAACATATGGTCAATCCTTTGCAAAACCGCAAGTCTATAAAGTTTACCTCTTTTTCTGCACCCAGGACCTGCACCTCCCTCAGTTACAACGCACTCAATCGTAACTAATATATTTTTTAGACGGCTACACAAATGATACATTATTGGAAAGCTACGATTCTTGTGCTTCCATTGAAATAAACCAATTCAAGCTCAACTCGCAACAGTAAGTACCGTCAACGTCTTTGTCCGGTGACATTTCCTTCAACAATGCCAGAGAAAAAAGTTTTACTTACCTACCATTACTTCGGAATGTTCCAGGTATGCACACAACCCATCAAAACCTAATCTGCGTAATTCCCAAAGGTTTAATGTATCTAACCATGTTGAGTAATTGTCCAAACAGTGAATTACATCCACACATAGCCACGATCTTGTTGCTTCATTCTTCCTTCGCCAATTTTTTTTATTTCAGTCTCTCACGCACTATCGCTCATAGGAGGAGATGCGGGTCGAGTACAAACGCGGGGATAGTCTTAACCTTTAGATGAATGAGTTCTAAATATTACCGACGCTTCCACCAGAGTGAGTTATTTTTTCAAAACGAAAGCTAGCTAGCTTTAGTTAGCTTCCATTACCTAGCAACCTAGCATAATACTAGTATTAATGCTACTACCTGCTAGTGTTACTTGTTAGCCTCCTAATTGTACATTTTTAAGCCATACTATAGCGTTTATCATATGGTTTTTGTCTATCGGAAAATAGTCGGTTGGAATGTTCAGAATCACAGGTGTGACGGTACTCTGTGGGGCCCGCTTTCGAACGATCACACATATGTGACGCTACTAATTAACGGGTTAAAATGGCCGCTACACTCTGCCCTTTCGATTGACACCTTGTTTGACCCAATAGGAGCTTCCATGCCCAGGTGACAGCCCTCTAAAGCCAACTAGGTCTGTGCGTCCCGCCCCCCACCCCACCCCCGCTACACGATTTTTTCTAACTTGCTTCGACTGGCTTTGAAATTAGCTAGTTATCCTTGTAGCTTAGAGCTAGCTGTAAATGGCGATACCCCATTTGCTAGGTGTTGTGGAGCCTTCAAAATAAAAGTCAATTGCGCAATATGGTTGACAGAATCAGTATTCTTTGTGCGCCAATCCTGGGAATCAGATAAAGCACTCCAATGTGTTCATGCTTACGTTTTTGTATTTCAGTAATACTAATGAGGGATTTAGCTGTTATGTATGATAGTTCAAAGTACCACCTTTCATTAGAGATAACAATTATACCTTTTTATCCTAAGAATTTGACCTTGGTTACAAGGGTCATTCTGGAGTCTCCAAAAGGCCCTTTTAGAGATGCCTGGATGTACTCTTATAAAAACATGTATCAAATATGAATATATTGTGGTATCAAATATGAATATATTGTGGTATTATGTTGGACTTTTGATTTGAATTGGGTAAGGCTTCAACCTGTGGTCCAATTTTGTATTCCAGCTAATACCTTCCACCTCTAGGCCTCTTCAGGCCTCTGTTTTCAAAACAAAATCTAGGCGGAAATAGAAACTTTCACTTTCCTTGTGTTCAAGCTTCTATTACTCAACACCAGTAGGACTGACAGGGGCCCTGACAACAAGGGATATGACGTCAGAGTGTCAGCTTTCAAAAGAGTCCATTTACATGCATGTACTGCAAATGGTTCAAGAACAGCTGTCAATTTACTTTGGGTATGCTGTTTAGGCGTTTTTAGGCACATTTAACAGGATTCCTAAGAGGATAGAGTTGGATGTACACCACATTAAAACTCTTGTCTTTCTCCAAATATTAATAGTTTGATATAGCGAAACAAAGTGCCTCAGCTGGGGCAGTTGCAAGCTAACTTTACAATTGCCCCAGATATGATACCCTCTCTAGTTAATGTCATGATCGCGCTATGGTCTCGGAGTCCAGCCAGCATAGACTGCGCTGCACTGGTGAGCCTCCCTCCCGTGGCACCACAATCTCCTCTGACACATCCGTGGAGGAAGACTAATGTTAAGATTGTCTTATTGTTTGACTCAAATCAATGTTTTGACAACTTGCATGCTTGCTTTTGTGAGGTTGACTTCTATAGGCATTCACTTAAACATCATGTTGGCCAAATGGTCCCTATTTACTCATGCTGTGGATGCAATTCCCTTGTTCATTTAACTGTCCATCACATTGCCAACAGACCTGCAGTGTTACCTTTGTAATAACAAAGTGGCGGTCATTATGCACGGCATTATTGTGCAGAACAAAACATAGAACAAATCAACCACTTGATTTTTGACTTCATTGCAGTGGTTCTTGATCGGAAAGGCGTTGTCATGTACCCAAATATTCTATACTAAAATATGGGATGTTGACATCTCAGAGGGGGGACTGCTGAATGGATGGTGTGATGAGGCAGGTCTTTAGTGGATAAGAACTGTCTCCTGTTAAAGATTCATCAGCTCTGGTGGGTTATAATAAAAAAAAGCATGTGCTGAGCCAAGGTTATTGCATACAATAGACTTCAGTGATGTAACACTGTTGTAGATAAAATAAAACGACTCTCTGTAAAAACTTTCTTTATAAGTCCGGAAAGTTCCTCACAATACTTTTCCCAAATAAAAATAAAAATAAATCCAAAATGGTGTTGTTCATCAATATTTCTAAATGGTTCTTTATAGCATCTCTACTATTGTGTAGCCTCAGATGTTTGGTTAGCTAAACTGCAGGGGCTGCTGCTCTACAGGACAATGAACTAGACAACGTGTCCTTGTTTAGAGAGGCACACGTATGATCCAACCTTTCATTCGTCGTTTTTCCTCTGTGTGGAGCACTGGTAGGCGCAGGGCTGGGGAGGGGTCAGGGATGCAACTGAGAGAGAAAACACAGCACAACCAACGACGCAAAACACACGCCTGTAGTCAATGGCAACCACAACCATGTATGTCTTGTTGGAGTGTTGTGTAGGTCAAAGGTCAAATCATTAGGGATGTTTGTACAGCCCTTTGTACCCCAGTGCAGGAAATCAACACTGGACTGGAGGGCACCGGAGAGAGGAGGACAGAGGGAGACAGGGTATTCATGCATTATGAGAGTGTGATGTAGTGAATGAAAGAGGAGAAAAAGCACAGCAGGGAGAGAGAGGACGTAGGAGGGGCGTAGAAGAGATGGAGGACAAAGTAAAGCAGAGAGGAAAAGAGAGGAGGCGTGGAGGAAAGCGAGGGAGTGAAGGAGAGAGAAGGCCTTGAGAGGAGGCACACAGCTCAGCTGTCAGTACTTCCTGTGCAGGTGGGGCAGGAGAACTGCCAACAACCCCCCCCACGACGCCCTCCCCCTCACCCACTTTCACACAGACACCCATGTATCTCTCTATAATGGATGCTTGTCACTGGAGCCAGAATGAGAGAAAGTTATGGTGAAATTGCAGAGCACCAAAGCAATCCATCCATGTAGCCAGCCAGCAGCCATCGAGCAAGTCAGTCATCCAGCCACAATCAGAGAAGAAACTGATGAGTGCCTGGGAACACTTCCACTGACCTAAAAGACGTGCAGCGCTTGTTAGCACGCTAAGACGCCATGGCCCACAGACAGCAGAGAGGAGTACCAGTCATCATGCCCCACTGGCAGTCCTCCATCAGTGTGGGTAAAGACATTACCTCCCCAGACTGGTGATGATCAGGGTTTTTTGATAAATGGGTGGATGGCAGTAAGGTGGCTTAAAGATGTGTTCAGTGTGTGATCAAAGCGCAGTGCTATCACCTAAATGTAACCACAACAGCATGTCAAACAGGTGTCCTCTCACATTGTTCTCTCTTTTCTTCTCGCTCACCACTTAGTTCTCTTGTTTGTCTCCCTCCCTCTCTCCGCCGTCCCTCCCTAAGAGCCCTGCTCTCAGTAGTGCTACTGCTGCTTGGTTTATGGTCTCTCCAGGCTGCTCCAAGCAGGGAGGGACTGATGGCTGAGCTCTGTGAATGAACTGCTTCCCTGCCCTCTGCCCATTTTTCACTTCATTTCTCTGCCTGTTCCTTCCTTTTCTACTCCTCTCCTTTCTCTGCCTGCCAGACCTGGCCAATAAGAGAGAGCAACATCAGAGCTGGCCAATCAGAGAGTCATGCCAGTAGGGCTGCACGATTAATCGAATTTTAATCACGATCACGATTTTGGCTTTCCACGATCAAATTCGCGTGATCGAGCGATATTTAAAATGCGTCATTCCATTCATAGAACGCTCCGTATAAAAGTTTTTTTTTTGCTAAGTCAATCTAGCGCTCCGTAAACCAATAGGTGCGTTCGACATCGGCTGTGGCTGCATGAAACGACCAGCGAGAGTTGCCGCTTGCAGTCGGTGAGGAGTTATGAACGGCTCCTTACGTTGGAAAATGTGTCATTTTATGTATTGGGCTATGGTAAACTCTTTCTCCAATCTGCAGGCTGCAGCCGGCTGCGGCGCTGCATGGAGTCGAATACACCTAATGTCTGATCACGTGCTTCCATGAGCCAGTCAGAGTTGTTCCCTGCACCACGCAGCTCAGTTTCCAGATGTAGACGGTTACAGACAGAGTAACGAGAGGAAAATTCCGCAACAGATGGCAGTCGGTCATAAGGCTGCTATCTTAACAAAGAAAACAAAAAAAACTACCTGTGACCTGCCTTCGCTAATCCCTAAAGCCTTATTTTAGATACAGTATAAGTTTAGATAGATTGCAAATACAGAGGATAGCCTACCGAAGTATGTCATTAGCGATGCTAGCTAACGTTAGTTTGCTAGCTGTATAACATTTAACTGGGTCTTGCAGCGCTGCTTGATTTACTGAAATTATTCTGAAATGTTATGTTCTACTAGCCATTAGCCTACTTGAGCAAGGCACAGTTTTCCAAAGCCCTAGTGTAATTGAGACGACACAGTAAATAATTCCTCTTTCAAGTAATAAGACCCCGTTCAATTGTTGAGCATTAAATTAGCTACAAGGTCTGTAGAGATCTTGGGACTAAGCCACTCGAGCGAACACATATCTGTGTTTTGCTAATGTAGAATTCGGTAAAATAAAATCGGTAAAATAAACGTAATGAGTGGAACATAACATTAAATAATGTGGCCTTTTATTTTGAGATTTTTAACTTGACAAGTGGGGCAAGTAAATTTCTCTTCCACTTGCCCTACAAAAAAATCCACTTGTAGCAGACAAGCCTTAATGTCGAGCCCTGCGTAATTGTTTTAAAAAACAATAAACAACAATAAAATTATTGATTATACATTTTGAGTTTTATTCACATCCATTATGCAGGTACAATGCATTGTGACAATAAAATTTGATTAGGTTAAAATGAACAAATAATCGTGATAATTAATCTTGATCTCAATATTGATCAAAATAATCGTGATTATCATTTTGGCCATAATAGTGCAGCCCTACATGCCAGACCTGGCCAATCAGAAAGAGCCACACTAGAGCTGGCCAACCAGAGAGCCACATTAGACCTGGGCCGAATCCCAATACTACCCCTTACCCCTACCCCTTAGTTTACCCCTAGCCCTTGGCCCTCGAAACTGAGGGGTAAGGGCTACATATCCCTAAGAAATGAGACGCCACTTGGTTAAGGGTACGTCATCTAGCACGTATCGATATCTCCAAAGCAAGTAGTGTTATGCACTGATATCAAACGAATTTCGCTGCTAATGGAGTTTACTTAAAACTGTAGACATGCTAGTCAGTGAAATGCGGGACTGTTGTGCAAATCAGCACTGTAACATTAGCGTAACAAACTAGCAATTTTTTGAAACGTTTCTATTAGGAAAATGGTTGCAAATATATATGTACAGGACTGTGTATAGCACAAAACAAGTGTCATATTTTTTTTTTTATCAATTAAGCCAAAAATATTACATTTATCGGACTCTCTGGATGATCAGGCCGCCATTGTTGCCGGTCGCGCAGTATTCACATATCCCTAGGTTTCAAGTAAGCTCCCGATCTTACTTGGTTTTAAGGGGTGTATACCCCTTCGTCTTAGCCCTACCCCTAGCTCAAAGAGTATTGGGACACCACTAGCTCTCACGTGAACGCGCAAAAGTACGGGCTAGGGGTAGTATTGGGATTCAGCCCTGGTCTACTAGAAAGAGACACACTAGGCCTGGCCAGTTAGGTGATGATGGACACAGTGACAACTAATATCCTCTATTTCTCAAACTGATCATTTGTTCTCTTACGCTTATTTGAATCCTGCAGGACTAGCTATAATCCTCTTCTATCTCCATCTCCACACTACATCTCTTCTGTCTCTCTCAGAACCACACCTCTTTGTCCTTCTATCCCTCTCTCTTCCGCTTTCTCTCTGCTCCTTCTTTCTTTCACACACTATACAACCTCTTTGTCACTCCTCCTCTCTTTTCCTTTACTCTTCACCACCTCTGCATTACTCAGTCAGAAACAACAAACAGCTTTGGTTATTTATTGTCTCTTTGGTAACAGATTTATGTTACCAAATTTAAAGATGTAACCCTTTATTCTGTATAAAATGATACTGTGTTCAACATTCCATGTGTGCAGAGAGGAACTACCTCTAAGTTAACTCTAGGCTTATGTAAACATACTGGACCCTTATCTTGTTGACCTGGGGGAGGGGGAGCATTTGTTACTGACTCTGTGTTGCTGAAGACTAGAGGATGTTTGGGTTTTTTTTTGTTTAAAGGAGATAGTAGCTTTTATGACACATGGGGGGTATTCCAGGTAGCAGGTTTAGTGAAAACGTTGAGTTGGTTAACCCTGAAAAGAGGCATACTCCAGGTTTTCCGTTACAGAAAGAGAGGTAACGAAAACATTTGGTCAGTGTCCATGGTAACTTACTCTGTGAACCTAACCTGCTCGTTAGCAGGTTTTCCATGACAAACTTTGCATTTCTACCTATTCCCTTCCACTTTCTGAGCCTGATAGCATTGGCAGACATGGGATATCCTTTCCTGGTTCAGCCGACTGATCTCAAACTAAATGTAATTGGGTGTGCTTTGCCTTCGGCAGGGCACAACTATTGTTATCTCTCATATATACAGTGTTCCCCTATGTCTTTCCGTGGCGGCCCGCCACAGTTACATTTCTGCCGCCACGTTATCAGAATTAGAGCTATACAAAATTTTAGGCCGTCTATCAGCCGTGATTGTCAGAGCGCATGTCGGAGAATAGCACAGACGCGCTTCACAGCGCAGTTGAGATTGCGCCGTGTGCGTCCTTGAGAACTGTAAGTCGTATAACTTATGTTGTCAGTTCATTTAAGCCCGTTATTGTATTAGTCTATAGTTCTTGCAAATTTAAATTAAGTTAACTGGTGATTTTCGTTGATTGTATTCTTCCACTGCTAGCGAAATTGTACGTTTGTTGATTCGATAGCGATTGCTGCCCTTGCTCACGTTTGCATTTTAGGTGCATTATTATGCTTAAGTAGCCTAGTTTTAATGAATAAATAGTGGGTATATTGTTATTATTTGCTACAGAATGCTTAGCCTATCAAGATCAAATTAAGCAGACAGTGTACATGCTTCCGAGTGGCCTACCTTAATCTATAGGCTAGGCCACTGCATTTAGAATAAGTTGTTACGTCAATTATTAATTGGCAGCATATATACCATTTAGAACATACTGTAAGGTGCCTTTAAGTATGCTAATTGTATTTCTTTAGGGGAAATAGGACGAAAATATGTGCAATATTACATTAGCTATTACCCTATTACATTAAGCTGCTCCGAAATATAGGGTTAGCACATTGTTTTGGCCGGGGGGGGGGGGGGGGGGGGGGGGGGGGTAGACCTGACCTGCCCCCACTGCAAAAAAAAATCCTAGGGGAAACACTGATATATTATTATTATTATTGTTTATTTTCGCGACCCTAAGGCTCAGTCAATATTTGGACTACATACACAACGTCGATGTCAAAAGGTTTGTCTTGGTCACGATTGCGTTGGTTCTATTGGGATTTATGTTCCGTTGCACAATTTAGGTTTTAATAAAGTTTTTGTGGCAAAATTGAAGCTAACGGTGGCTAACTTGCTAGCCAGTCACTGACGCTACTGACGTCACTAACATAACAAAATATCGCGTGACTACCTCTAGCAGAACATTAGTTTAGCAGCTCGTTAACTTCTGGGAGATAGCTAGGCTAACTGCTTTACTGCAAGGCAGCTGCAGAAAAGCCACAAGCAAAGAGGCCAGGGTGATAACTATTTACTCATTTTACTTTGTGATATGAAACACAATTGTGAAGTTTAATGTACAATATAAGCTGTTATAAGGAAGTAGTTACATCTACTTTAGGAAACAGTAGTCTACTATTTCACTGAAGCATTAGCATCATGACATTAGCCTCTGTTGCCCGGGCAACACATACTACAGCGGTCTATGATGCATCTGTTTTCAATATTTAAACTAAACATTCGTCACAAATATATTTTAGTTGTAGGATTTATTATGACATTAGATTACAAGTTAACGATTTGTTGGTGAAATGATCTTTACCTGTGGTTTCAAACCAGTGTAGCTCACTGCAACGCTGTACTGTAGCCTAGTCTACTAGCTAAAAAAACATCTCCACAGCTGTTTACAGTAGGTAGGAAGTCAAACGGCGGCACATGTTTGACACTACCCTTACTTAAATCAAAAGTCTTTCAATAGGTGAAACTATCTGACTAGTGACTACTTACCTGAACTCCATTGCCACAGCCTAAACTTTGTAAATCTGTTCATGAAAATAATTCATTTCAGCCTAGACCGTACAACGGAAGTAACGTTAAATCAAATTCAACCAACGCAATCGCTACCAAGACAGTCTAGTAGTAGTAGTAGCCTACAATTTACTTTTCAGTTAGCAGATGGTACTATTTGAATCGCGATTCCATCTGAGATAGCTACGGCTGGTAACGTTGTTGTTAATATAAGCTTCAAAGGGGGTCCTTTATTAATGAATGAATTCAATATGAGTAGGCTAAATGCCTGAAAATATCACGAGGAGGGAAAAACTTACAATGACGTTTAAATAATTTACATTTATTCATTTAGCAGATCATAGAGATTAGGTCAATTTTTACACCGGTCTGCCAAATGTATTCGTTTTGATTCAACTGAGGTTGTTGATCACCATTCCCTCTTGCATGGGAGATGAGAAGACTATTTCGTTCTACTCTTCACTCTTAGTATTTAGAGTTGTAAATGAGCAGAACATTTTTTGCTTTTAAATCTATGTAATCTTTATAAATAATAAGTAGGCTATGCAATTTTATATAAAATATACAGAAATATCAGTTGTAAAATGTAATTTAAATACGGACCCCTGCAACCAACGCAAGCAAGCACACCCTACAATTTCCACAGAAATTGTACCCTCTCTAGTTTGCTTAGTTATATGCCGGGAGAGGATTTTAAGACTGCGATTCAATGTGCTTTAATTCCCTGATGAATACCTAAGTTAACGTTACAATCTGTAATATATTTTAGCAACATTCTCAGCCCTTACTAGCCTGGCTGCCAGCCCAACTTAGCCCCGCCCACAAAAACAATTGATCGGGAAGTTGGGTCTGGGGTAGCTCGGTTGGGGAAAAAGTGTGTCCGAACAGGAGCTGTTCGAACCAATCAAATTGTCAGGGCGGGCTTTATATGATGATGGACAGATGATCAACAGTAAAGTAATCAACCACGTCACCAGAGGGCTTGGGTTGAATTCGTTTTCAACAAACAACATACTACTTTGCTCTGATTGGTTGTAAGTATATCCAATTGAGCGAAGAGGCATTTTTTTACAAGTTCGGTTGAAACACGCCCCATACTCACAGCCCAACGGAGCGGTTTAAGACTCATTTTCCGACAAGAATTATAAGTATGACAACGTCAGCCTAAGCCCTTACATCGCTAATGTTACACACCGTGGACATACACTCAGAACCGACCAAATGCTTTTGGCACTGAAATAAAGATAAATAATTGTATTTGGTCTTCTTCATTGCCTACAAATAGAAATCCAACAATAAGTATTTTTATCGGCTATCGTTCCTAAAATGTACATGATTCACCTGTGACCATGTACCGTCCTGTAACTGTTGTTTCAGCAAATATATTTCACGATTGAAGAGGGTCAATATTGGCCAAACGACCGAAAACTAAATTCCCTTATGGTTTGAAGCAAGACGGGAAACTGAACAGTGTATTAACGTTAACCAAATAATGCCAATAATTGAAATATAATTATTTGACTCTATGGTTTAAATCAGAGCAAGAATAGTCAAAGGTTAAATAAAATAATCATTGAATCATATTGCAAATGAATGAAATCAATGAAGGTTAACTCTTATGTACTCTACCATGATTATTGTAAACCAGAGATAGAAAGCAAGAGGTGAGGAAGGAGGAGTAGGACAAGCCAGAGCTGAGGAGAAGGTCTCAGGAGATCAAGAATCCACAGAACAATGTTTCACAATTCCTTTTATACCCAAGAATAACCAATTACACCACATTGTTGACCCTTACTTATACATGACTAGCAATGCTACAGTAAGTTACACAATGATGTGTGAGAGCCATCAAGTTGATACTCCATCCAATAACTCCAGATTTTACCATATGAGAGGTGGGGGCAGGTTGATAGCCTTACAAGATCAGCCTTTATTCTTCTGCCCTTAAGTACACCATCTATTGGTGAAAATAGAAATTTAGCAAATTCAACAATTAGTACTCATATAGGTTATTGTTCCTACAATTAACATCACCTGTGACCATGCACCCTCCTGTAACTGGTGTTCCAGTAAATCTTTTTCAAGATTTGCCTTTATTATTCAACCCTAAGTAGGCCTACACCATCTCTTGGTCAGTTTTTGGCACTTTCTTCATGAGATGCAGTTTGAACAACTCATTTCCTTTTAACTGGGAATACATGAGATTACATTTAATGGCAGAATTCACATGCCATTAAACAACCATCTCACTCACTGTGTTTACGTGGATTCGAATTACTGGCTTATTTGGACTGAAATTGAATTAGCAATTTCTTGTAAATACCCATGTTCGAATAATTGCGGTCCAACTACGATCCGATCGACACCCCGAGATAACTTGATCCGAGTCGGTTGATAATTCGGACATTGCATGCTTGTAAACGGTGAAGGACTATGAACTGGACTCTGCGTCTTTGCGCATGCTTGAGATCCCGCCGCCCATCCTCCCAGGTCGTGACCTGGAATTCGAAAGAGACGATAAGTTGTCGCTGCCGGGAGCCGGCCCGGCAGAAACAAACAACGCGAGCCAATAGCGTCAATAACGCCGTTTGCATTCGCAGTACTCCTATTGTCATTATGCACAAAATGTAGAGGGACGTAGCTTCACCTTGTTCTCCGTTCGCCGTTTTTCTCGAATCGTTGATGTTGTAATTGTTGGTAGTGGTGAAGAGGTCAACCGGAAAGGGCTGTATCACAGGTAGTTGTAATGAAAACAGCGCCACATATCGTACTGGAATAAGTTAATGCTTACGGCCAGTGATTCGTTTTATTTACTGCTATATATATATTTGGATAATAGGAGTTGCCCCAAAAATTGGCATTATCAGAATAAAGCTAGATTCGAATTGATACCATCATTTAAACGCAGTGACTGTGTGCTCTGCATCCATGCTCTGTTCAACAGGATCATAATGTGCAAATCGTTTTTTATATTCATTATTCTCATAATGTCAGTGTAACTGACAATTCCACACAAGCCTGTATATAAAAATACACAGGGAGAGAACTACCAGTACCTACTATACATAATTCTCTGCAACCATTTCTTCAGAATTGGGATTAGGAAAATATTTGGCATTCATGAAAGTTTTCTCATCTGGGATTTGTTCTGAACTTCAGAAGACTTTCCAAACTCGAAATAGCCGTCGTAAATCGGCCAGAGTTGTCTCAAATTTGATTCCTTAAAAAATCACAAGGATCAAAGGAATCGCATTTAAGGCTCCCTGTTTGAAGTGTTGATGAAGTTATGAGAAATCGTTGGTGATTGCGCTCAACTATACAGACTATGGCAAGCCGTTTTATCATTTAACCAATGAATTCTTGATATCCAGAATTGCGTTTTGGATATCAAGAATTCGAATTTTGGATATCAAGAATTCAATTATGGATATCAACAATTCGAATTATTGATATCAACAATTCATTGGTTAAATGATAAAATGGCTTGTCATACCGAAATTCAGCCATGGTGCAGAATTATAGCCACCACGTTTTGGTGTCTGTAGCTTTCAATGCTAATGAGGAGGAGAGGGGCGGCAACATGCGCTAATGTTTACAACGGATGTATCGCAATGGCTCGTAGCCCCCGTTGCTATAAGATGCCTCGAATTTAGCCATTCTCATCTGATCACCCTGGTTTGCAGAGGTGCACACTCATAGTCATTTCAATGAAGAGAAAGGCGGATATCGCGCGCCATAACACCAACAGCAGAACGGTTATCCAAATAACAAAGAAGTGTGCATCACTTGCGTTACAGCGTTTGTATTCACCAGTGTTTCCCACACATAGACTAATTTGTGGCGGTGCGCCACAGAATCAACACCGGCCGCCACACATTGCGTTTCGTAAAACATTTTTTTTATCGCTATTTAGGTAAAAACACGCAGCGTATTCGTTCAGCTGCATTTCCTTTCCCTGCTCTCCCTCCGTCTCTTTCACGCACGCGTCTTTCTCACATACACACACAGTCACTACGTCAGCACACGTTAGCAACAATGCATACGCCGTTCTAGTGAGACCGACAGCTACATCAGAGAGCCTTCAGCATTAGTGCCGTAGCTAAAGGTCTAGGAAAGTTGAGGCTACTTTTCGCTAGGTACCGACGGACACGTCTTAATCGAAGGTTCCCCTTCGTTCTTTTGGTGAGAAGTTTCAAGAGCTAGCTACTTACCCGGCGTCATGGAGCCGACCAGTTAAATAGTTATTTAGCACCCTGTATGCAGCGTCACTACCTGCATATGCAGAAATTATTTGTTTGTTGTTGTTGATTTAGTGAATTATTTCGACCCCCCCCCCGCCACATATAGTTTTCTAATCTGTGGGAAACACTGTTCACACACACGCTTGATGCCATCAGTGGTGACTGGTCATTAGGGGCAGGTGGGGCAGTGCCTCACCTGTTATCAACAGAAAGAACTGCAACAAAATTATGTTCTTTTTTATTTCTCAAACATTTTATTTTCGTTTACTTCGAATAATTTATTATCTATGAATATAGCGTCTTCCTAAATTGTTTCGTTTCATTCGTTTGTGTTAAGATTTTATTTCATGTTCATTGGTCCCTGCCTTGCTGCTTCAGACTGCGTTCTGCAAATTCGAGTTAGCATAGGCTAATCTTGAAAGTGGGGCTCTGGTGGGGCTCTGGTGGGGCTAGCCCCTCTCTCACAATGCAATGTACATTGGACGTGGGAAAGTTTTAACACGCATGCTCAGAATGTAATGTAATGTAAGTAGATCACACAAATTTGATGCCAAGTGGGGCTGAGAGCCAGTTGCCCCACCACAGCGTCATTTCGTATTTCAGACCTGATTGGCTATCTGTCTTTCTGGCGCCAACATTAGTCGGCAAAAAGGAGAGCGTGGTGGGGCTAGCCCCTCTCTCACAATGCAATGTACATTGGACGTGGGAAAGTATTAATACGCATGCTCAGAATGTAATGTAATGTAAAGTAGATCACACAAATTTTATGCCAAGTGGGGCTGAGAGCCGGTGGCCCCAATACAGCGTCATTTTGTATTTCAGCCCTGATTGGCTGCTTGTCGCCAACATTAGTCGGCAAGAAGAGCGAGGATATGTAGCTAGATTGTCTTAGCTAGCTTGTTAGCTTCTCAAACGCCAGATAACTTGAGAAAATGAATAAAGTGGATTTCATACTTGAGCACCGGTTATATACCCTATAAACCCTTAATTTGGAGGAGAAAGTTGAAGTAAAGCAGCTTAAGTGGTGCCCATCAGCCACGATATTGTCATCGCTCAAACTGCTGGTAAAAGTAACTGTAGGTTTAAGTGGAGTGGTTTTTGAAGAAAGAGTGGCTAACGGTTAGTCTAGTTAGCATACAAAAGAAGGCACCTTTCTCTTCAAGTGAGCTCTCAGCCTTGGTGAGTAAAAGCATATTTTATCATCCTGCCTTTGTGGTGCTGGTCCGTGCATTGGTCATATTTTGGGGCTGGATCGATAGATAAAGATGGTGACGTGTCAGCGTGTCCATGCTTATCTGGTTGTTGTCATAGAATGGATCTGTATCCCTAAAAAGTTGTATTTCTGCTTCGTTGTGGCCTTCCGTTGTGTTGAGCTCATTGCTGTTTGCGCATGGCCCTGTAGGCACATTGGTTCTGAGCTTGGTTGCATTCCTAATTTAGGTTTGTAAATATGACAGTGGTAATTTTACACATGTGTGTGTGTGAGAGAGACAAGGAGAGCAATTACATAAGAAGGTCTCCCTCTCTCCAGTTTGTGTACTACAACACCTGGTAGAAGCAAGCCGCTTTGTCGTTAAAAGTGTTGTGTGGAGCCACGCTGTTTGTTGACGTGTTAAATAAACACATCAGTAGCAAGAGGGACCTTTGTAGCTTACTGGTATCCTATATTTTGAAATGTTTTTTGCCCCACCAATTTTTTTACATATAAAAACGCCACTGGATGCCATCTACCTTTACATTAGCGACAGTAACTCAGCTAGCTCGTAGCCCCGTTGCTGTAAGATGCCTCGAATTTGCCCATTCTCATCTGATCACCCTGGTTTTGCAGAGGTGCACACTCATAAATAATTTCAATGAGGAGAAAGGCGGATATCGCGCGCCATAACACCAACAGCAGAACGGTTATCCAAATAACAAAGAAGTGTACAACCCTGGCGTTAAAGCTTTTGTATTCACACACATAATTGATGCCATCTATCTTTACATCAGCAACAGTAACTCAGCTGTTAGCTGCAGAGCTAATGTTACAGCCACATTCTAAGGGTAGCAAGCTAGGTAACCATATACAGTAAAGCAACAAAATGATATAGCGTTAGTTAGCTTACTTGTCCAAGGTTTGTAGCTTGACCAAGGAGAGTTAGTAATGATCCAGAATTTTTTTTCAGCAAGGCCAGTTTTGTATTGGCTCAAGTTGAGTAAACAGTAGAGGCTGAAATGTTTGGCGCAGACATACAAAACTTTGTAAAGTTGTGTCGGCGCAATTCCAGCGAAAATCAAATTAAGATACTGGTTGTGCAGAAGCTTGGATGAAGGAACAAAAAAAAAAATGTTGTTTTGATTTGTACATCCAAGCACTGAGCAACTATTATGCTTCATTTGTTTGTTCGCCATGATGTCTCTCCAGGAAAAAACGATATTGCACTTGCCTTCGCACGATCGTAGCTCACTTTTTCATGGGCGGGCCAAATTATCTGGGCGGGCAAAGCAGAGAGAAGGGCGGTAGCCTGGCTCCTTGTGACGTCGCAAGGAGCAGATTTTCAAAAATAGCGTTTGAGCCTTCATTTTCTCAAAGGCGGAGAAGAACACCCAGGCCTTGGTTTACACCTATCGAAAATTGTAGCCTCTGGGGGACCAAAGGCAGGCTAGGGGAACTGTAAAATGGAATGTAAAATAACCTCCTAAAGTGAAGTTTTCATGTCATGTGACCTATAACTCAGAGTTGACGTACTTTGAGTTGAAAATCAGCTTTTCTGGAACCGAAAAGTCGGAGTTTCCCATTTAAGAGTAACTCAACTCACACTTCAGGGTTAGGCTCACAGTTTGTTAAACTAGGGTGACCAGACGTCCTCTTTTACCCGGACATGTCCTCTTTTCGAGACCTAAATAACGCGTCCGGCAGGGATTCCAAAATTGTCCAGGTTCTTGCCCTGTTCGAGTTTCTCTTGGTCTTTCACCAACAATTACGCCCTCGGAAAGGGTATGTCCCTTACGTTCCACCTTCTTGCCAAACTCTGACTGTAGCGAGAATTTTGATCAGATAGTGCGGCATAGATCTAAAATCTGGTCACCCTAGTTAAACCCACTACCTGGAATACTAGACTGGTCGTAACTGGACTCTTGCACATTGCATTTGTTCAGAGAGTCTGGGCTCGCTCCATTGACAAGCTTCCGTTAACTTAGCGTTAACTTCCTCGAAAGTGGGTCCTGAAATTGAAGTTTAAAACTATTGGGTCTGCCCAGAGCCACTCTGGATTTGCCATAACCAATCGCTAGCGTTCGCCTTAGCCAACTCCTTCACCACTAACTGAGCTAGCTGGAAAATCAAAACGAACCCTGTGGGGATCAAAAGGTTGTTCTTTCTCCGTGTGGCAAGCATCAGCATGCATTTGCCCCTCTACTTTTCAAAGTGGTAGGGCCCGCCCCACCACTTTTGACGCAGCAGAGTATTGAACACATTTAATGTATATACTATTAAAAACGAAAACAAACTTTTGCAACGGAAAAAAAACTTTATTTCTTTATGCCACTGAACAAGTTGTTAAAATACTTCTCAAATCGAGAACGGCAGTCCGTCTCAAATCCGCCCTTGTGGAGTAGAAAAGAAATAAGGCTAGAGATTCAGTACAAAGCATCCTAGTGAGAGCTGACTAAATAACTGCTTTTGTGTGCTGCCGAGTTGTGGCCTCCCAGCTTTAATTATGGTTTCCGTCAGCCGAGAGGGAAGAATAAAGGATCTGACACCACCTGTCTCCCTCTGCCCATCTCTCTCCGGACCTTGGAGACGCTCTGACACCCTGCAGCACTCGTGCACCAAATTGTGTGTGTGTGGGGGGGGGGGTATGCTGTTTGTTGCCCAAACACACAGGCTAAGTTTACAGTGTTCGCTTTCTAACACTGTGAAAATAGGCTTAATTCTGTATGCGACAATTGACCTCACCAACTCCGGTGTGCAGGTATTTACACAACAATGGTGGAGAGTTTGTGCAACAATGCAAAGCGTGAGCTTGCAGTGATATTTTGCCCCAAGTAAAACATGTATTCGCCTCCATTCCCTCGCTCTCTTTCCGCAGCCCACGGCGTGTTTCATGCCTCTGCTCCTTCCTCCGCCATGCAATGGATGGATGCAGGGCTGGAGTGGGACTCATTTTCAGTCCTGGAGTTTCATGCCTTGGACCGACCCACTTTAGTTCACGACTGACTATATTAAAATAATGTAATTAAAACCTCAGAATAAAAGTATACAATAGTGCACTGTTCTATGCAGTCTTGTAATTCATGTAAACAAAAACAAAAAATATTGTCACCACAAATATCCCCTTCTTACAAAGCTTTCAAATGAAGTCAAGACAGTTTCATTAAATGCATTGCTGAATCATCAGGTATCATTAATTATCTCAGGGCATTTTTCATTGAGCAGGTGTACATACCATGCTCTTCATTACCATTAGTTCTTCTAATTCTTCTATTTACTGATGACAATCCTACCTGCCCATTCTGGTGTGTTGGGTAAGGTGACCAGAGATTTGTGTTTATGAAAAAGAGGACACTTTGTCGCGCGGGGGGGGTTGGGGTGCTGGTCATGTATTGCATGCCTCACCATCTGATCAAAATGATCGTATTTGGAGGACAATTATTGTGCATCTGGCAACACTGAGAGGCGGTCGACCAATGACTCTCTATACAGTCAGAGCTCGAGCAAGAGGGTGGAACGTAAGGGAGATACCCTTTCCAAAACTTGTAAGGGCGTAATAGTTTGTGGCAGAAGAAGAGAAACACTAAAGAATATATTGTGCTTATTAAAGTTATGAATTGTGCTTATTAAAGATCTTTTTTATGAACTTAGAAGTGTGCTCAGGCTTAAACATTGTGTCTCACACAGGACAGGGGGAGTCAGGGGTGCGGGTGGAGAAAGAGGAACAATCCAGACGAGTTTCAACCACAGAGTGTGGGAAAAGGGCTGTATTTTGTGTCTCCATCTCTTCATTTTCAGAAACAATCTTGAAACCAGGTGGAGACGGCACCCGAGCAGGTAGGCCGCGTAGTCAAGAACAACTCCCTGCTGCACAGGAGAACAAGCTCAACCCTCTTCTTGTGTTTTTTGTTTTACTGCACTATATAATATATGCTGGGCAGGGACAGATAGTTAGTTGGACTTTGTGAACTAGCCCAAACTCTGTTGCGGGTAGGGAAACGTAGAAGACCCTGTTGATTTCCAACTGCTGCATTAAAGCTGATATTATTTGACCTCTGCGACTCCTGACCACTCTTTCTAGAACAGACTTGTGTCATTGAATACCATAATTACATATTGGAATAGACACAACAAATTTAAGTTCTTCAACACAAATATCCGATGAGGCACTGGGTCTTCACTGTTTGCAGCAAACAGGACTAGAGGCTGCTGCTGCTGAAGAGCTACAAGAACGGTATTTTAGTTTGATACATGAATGATGGTTTGCAGACAACGTTGTCTTGCAAGGCAACTACATTTTCATTTAGTCATTTTTAGTCAACTTGCATTTTGCACCTGCTTAACGTTAGCGGCCGTCTCGTTTTATCACATTTGGACGTGTCAGTTTCTAGAGCTTAATTTTTTTTATTATGGCCTTTTCAGTGCTGCCTTTGTGCTTTCTGTTATCAATTTTTATCTCAGACGTGTTTTTTTTTGCAAAGTGCCACTGTCGGGGGCGGGACCACGGAGTCAAAAGATAATCACGTCATCATTAAGCTGCAGGCTGCACTCTGAGGGCCTCATTTACTAACAATGGCGCTGTCAGAGCCTGTTTAAGGCAAGGCAAGCCCCTCGGCTTGAGGCAATGGCCCCGGTGGATATAGGTGGTATTGCATTTCCGATTTGCTACCCGACTCGTCCGGTCGTTTTTATTCTATTAACTCCAGTCAACATATCTAAAACTATCTCCCCAAAAAAAATGTGTTCGATTCTGGAACCTGGCTCATACTACTAGCTTTTTCATAGAATAATTTTTCCAGATTTTTGCTGACTTTGAAACCAATCCGAAATGGGTAAACTAGCACCCCATTTATTTGCTTACGGCAAGAAAAGTTGCCTGGAAACGTGCTCGTGGATAGGAACAAGGGACGAGCACAAAAGGGAGCATCAGCAAATCGCTGATTTACCTGAGCTGAATGAGAACAAAGAGAAAGGGCTTGATAATCTACAGCTGCCTGCCTTTTAGGGCTGCAACTAACGATTATTTTAGAAATCGATTAATCTGTCGATTCTTTTTTCGATTAATCGATGAATCGGATAAAAAAACAAGAGCATTAATTTCCAACCCTTTCTTCAAAAACAGAACTGACAGTTCAAATTGACAGTGCAAAACATCTTCAGAATGTGCACAAACAGGCACACAATTTTGAAAAAGTTATTAATATTAGCGTGGTTTTAATGCTATTTTCAGAGATGAGCAATTTATTTGAGTTTTGTTTAAAACATTTCTGAAAATTGAAAGGTTGTGGAAGTAGGCCAGACTTTATTAAAATAATCTGGTGTATATGTAGGATTTTTTGACACCATTTTGAAAAAAGTTAAAGGTCATCCAAAAACATGCTGTTTTTGGATGCTTTTATATAGGAATTAGTGGTCCCCTAAAACTGTATCTGAAGTCTCTTTCCCGAAATTCAGCCTTGGTGCAGAATTATAGCCACCACGAGTAGTCCCACAATGAGCTTTCCTCAGAACGCGCTGTTTCTGTGTCTGTAGCTTTAAATGCTAAATGAGGAGGAGAGGCGGCACCATGCGCTAATGTTTACAGTGGATGTATCGCAATGGCTCGTAGACCCGTTGCTGTAAGATGCCTCGAATTTTCCCATTCTCATCTGATAACCCTGGTTTGCAGAGCTGCACACTCAGTCATTTCAATGTGGGGAAAGGCGGATATCGCGTGCGCTATAACACCAACAGCAGAACGTTACCACATAACAACAAAGCGTACAACACTGCATTACAGAACGTGTATTCAGAGACATTCTTGATGCTATCTACCTTACATTAGCGACAGTACCTCTGCTGATGGCTGCAGAGCTAATATTACAGCCAGATTCTAAGGGTAGCAAGCTAGGTATCCATATCGCAAGCAACAAAATTATATAGCGTTAGTTGACTTACTTGTCCGAGGTTTGTAGCTGGACCATCGAGTAGGCTACTGATCCAGAATGTAATTTCAGACGGTCATCAAGGCCAACTTTGTATTAGCTCAAGTTAAGGAAACAGTGGTGGCTGAAATGTTTGGCGCAGACATGCAAAACTTTGAGAGGTTGTGTCGGCGCATTTCCAGCGAAAATATGTGCAGAGGCTCCTTGGGACTTCAAAAGGAGCAGATTGTTAGAGCCTTCATTTTCTCCAAGGCGGAGAAGAACTCCCAGGGCTTAGTTTACACCTATTCTAGTCACTGGTGGACCAAAGGCAGGCTAGGGGAACTCATATTAATGTTAAATAACCTCCTAAATTGAAGTTTTCATGTCATGTGACCTTTGAGATTTGAGAGGATCAAGCTATTTTCAAAGATCAGTGATTTTCTGTCATTTAATTTGAAACTTAATTGAAAAGGTAAAGGCTGTGGAAGTATACCAGACATTGTTAAGATTACTCTGGTGTCTGTCTGAGGTTTATATTCATAAAAATATTATAAAAGCCATTTTTCAAAATGGTATGGGTAGTTTTTACCCGGTCCCTAGCGTGACGCTGCAAAGTAACGTCTTCCGAATGTGAGATGAATGTCGAATATGAAACTAACTTCACCCTGGTCAACTAACACACCTTTTCGACGTATTTAGTGTGAAATGCTCCCACACCTTGGCTGACTTAAGGACGATTTATTCTTCTGCGTTTTTACGCACACGCACACGGGGAACTCCCTCTCCGTCAAGAAACGCCCTCTGCATGTCCTCGCAGAGCTCTGCGTGCGCCTCCTGATTTTCCTGACTATCTTTCTGTCCGTGCGTCTTTTTACGCATACCCCTTGGCTGTGATTGGTCCGTATTAAGAACCGCTTGCGTCAGGGGTGGGGGCGGGGTTACCGTGACCAACAAGAGAACAGAATCCTTTGACCGCCATTGTTGTAAGTTTTTACAATTCATATTTCAGCTAAACAGTACATGTAAATCAGCATCTGAATTCAAATGTAACGAGAAATGGGCAGTGTAGTTGCTGAAAATGTGCTTATTTTATTGATGAAACGGCTCATTTGTAAATTTGCTCCGACTTTTCGGTAACCTAGCTAGCTTTGCAGTTCAGCGCCATCTACTGTTCTGGCGGTGAATTGCTTTCAGCACGCAGAGCCGTCGGAGTAGTATATATTCAACCAGTCCGTCCGACTCCGTCCGACTCCGTGCGTGCGTCTGTCCGTTAACGGACACGCAGAAGTATAAATCGGCCTTTAGGTCGTACTGATTTCTCCGCCATGTGTTTCAGAACAACGTTACTCAACAACGTCTCTCCAATGGTTTTTCCTCTACCTCCGCACTCAACTAAACTTTTTTTTGTTATACTCAAACATCTCAGCGACTTATTGAGTGGTGTAATAATCGCGCAACACAACGAATCGATAATGACATTTCTTGCCAACGCTTTTAATAATCGATTTTAATCGATTTGTTGTTGCAGCCCTGCTGCCTTTATTGTAGCACCTTTTACAAATGGTTGCACAAACTTGACGGTTCTTTTTGTAGAGTTAATTTCTGTTATTTTAAAGCAGATGTAACCATTTTGTAATGAAAAAAAGTTTTGTGTCTCCGTAGAAGAAGGCGGGAACACTGATCCCAAAACCATCCAAGCCAATCAAATATAGCCATTTCTGTGTCTAGTATCATTGGATATTTTCGTCTGTCTATCACACATGACCAAGGTCGTAGTAAGTTTAATAGTTTTTTTATGTAAATATGTATACGGATATTTTTCATTTTTGGACGTTTTCATTCAAAGAGTATTATTTACTGCCAGTGTAACATCTGGGTTCAGATTAAATTCCACTAAATTGGCAGAACTACGCCACCTGCTGTTCAAATGTGTACCTGCTCAGTAGCTGTAGCGCAGCATTTAATTCCTCATAGCAACGGAGGATTTTCAGAAAGGTAACATGTAGTGAATGCTTGTGGAGGACAATATAATGTAAATAACGTGAAAAGTATTTAAAGGTTGACCCAGTTGTTAGGTCAAAAAAGTTAAAATTGTTCAAACACACATTTCTGCCTGCTGACTTTGTGAATAAAACCTTGTACAATAACAAAACGTTCAATGAAATGGTACATTTGTCTAGACAATATATAATGCAAATTGAACAAGCCTGGTGTATTCCTGGCCTTAGACGAGACCAAAACCTGTGTCACAAGTTGATATGCAGGACTCCAGTGACAAGCTGAACATGGCATAATTGTCATAGTTTCCAGGCATCTTCAGGAACTGACACAACATGGTCTGGTTGTCTAATTAAATATGTGTATACATATTTTCATAAAAAAACTATTCAACTAACTACGACCCTTATCCATTAGTTTATACTATTAAGAGTGTGTTAACTGAATAATCTTTAAATGTTGCATTAAAGATACATGCCCATGGATATTTTTAACTACTAAACGTTACCAAATGACCCGCCATTGAAATCATCAGCATTCCAGTTTTGTTCTTATTCGCTGACGTTCTTTGTGTGATAGACAGACGAAAATGTCCAATTATACTAGACACAGAAATGGCTATATTTGATTGGCTTAGATAGGTTTGGGAGCAGTGTTCCTGCCTTCTTCTACGGAGGCACAAAACTTTTTTTACAAGTACACAAATATTTTTTGCAAGTTACAAGTCGTTTTTGCAAGTACACAACTTTTTTTCACAAGTACACAAATCGTTTTTACAAGTTACAAATCGTTTTTACAGAGCTCGCTCTCCTGGCACTAATTACACGTCATATCTATGGAGCTAAACGGCTACAATTATCTCTTTCTGCTGATTGTCGTTGAGAAATCTCAGATTTGATTGTAGTTTTTGCATGTTAAACATGGATTACAGGTCGAAAAATGAATGAACGAGTACTTATGTCCTTTCGATTTCTTACAGGGTAGTTGTTGCTAGTCGTTGCTAGCCTCGAGAGAAAAATGGAAGTGACCAGAGCTTGCCGTGGGGTAACCAAGACATGAAGCATACAAACTTGAAGAACATCCACACATCATTAGGCGCTGGGGATGGGTATCGAGAACCAGTTGGTGTTTATAACCGGTTCCCAGTGAAGCGTTTCCTTGGAATCGTCAGCAAAATTCTCTAACGATTCTGTTAACGATTCTCTTTGCCGTTGCGCATGCGCAACCTTTTATATTTTATTCAGACTGCAGCAAACATGGCAACTAGGCAGAAGCGTTCTAAAGTTTGGTTGTTTTTCACACGACAAAATGACAACAACGCCACTTGTAACGCGTGTAACAAGTATATTTTGTCGAAGGGAGGAAGTACAACAAATATGAAGAAGCATTTGAACACACAGCATGGAGTGAAGTTATTGGAATGTCATGTGTTCGATGCAAGCAGCAGCGCAGCTAACGTTCGCTCTTCATCTCCAACTATCCAAATTAGAGCTAAACTGCTCAAAAGTGATCACAACCACTTGTTACTGTGTGAAGCAATTTGCCTTTATTATGTGTAGTCGATCAAGTTATCTTGTGTCCCATCATTTGAAGCATACATTTTAGCTCCGGCATTCGTCTCCCATTATTGATCACTTCACATTATCAGGTGTGTTATCAGCAAACGTTCGCGTTGTCGTGTTAACCCATTATTAAATTAAGCATATCGAGTTTTAATCCATTATTAAACTTAGCATTTTAATTGTTTAACAGAATGGCCGATGTTTGACACTGTCATATTATATGGTCAAATAGAAGTGTAGAAGAGGAGCAATGGAAACATTTAAATGTGTATGTATACATACTGTATATGGTGTGCAGCATTACACAAAATTATATAAAAGAAAATTAATGTAAATAAACCCGTTTGTGCTCTCCCCCCCCCCCCCCTTGCCCAATAAGAATCGATAAGGAATCGAATCGATAAGGAATCGAATCGATAAGCAAGAATTGATAAGGAATCGGAATTGTTAAAATCTTATCAAAACCCATCCCTATTAGGCGCACTTTACCGTATCCTACCACCTTTTTGGGTGGAACTCCCACTTTCCCAATTACCCTCCCACGAACGCATATTTAAAGCGCAACTCGCTCATGTGGCACGCAATCTGCGATTTTACACAAGTAAGTAAGTAAGTAAGAAAGTAAGACTTTATTTACACATTTCATACAGGAATTGCAGCTCAAGGTGCTTTACATAAAATCAACAAAAACAATAATACAAGTGATAAAAGTAATAGATCTCAAACGTATAACAAATCAGACTAGCCGCACTCTATCTGCGGTCTCTCAAATCCGTCTTGGATCCGAGGTGCCTCGTGCAGTTTCCACACATATAACAACCCAGACAAGCCGCACTCTATCTACGGTCTCTCTTATCCGTCTTGGATCCGAGCTGCCTCGTGCAGTTTCCAAACATATAACAAACCAGACAAGCCGCACTCTATCTGCGGTCTCTCGAATCCATCTTAGATCCGAGCTGCCTCGTGCAGTTTCCAAACATATAACAAACCAGACAAGCCGCACTCTATCTGCGGTCTCTCGAATCAGTCTTGGATCCGAGCTGCCTCATGCAGTTCCACACATATAACAACCCAGACAAGCCGCACTCTATCTGCGGTCTCTCGAATCCGTCTTAGATCCGAGCTGCACTTGCAGTTTCCAACCATATAACAAAACACATGCACTCTTGCACAGTCTTTGTGGTTTCTCAATTAAAATAAAATTAAAAACTAAAATAAAGTAACATTATAATAATAATAATAATAATAATAAAAGCTACAGAATAACAAGTGCGCCCTGTTTGTAAATAGCCCGCATCAGTTAAGTCAGTCTTTGCAAACAATTAACGCGTGGAAACAAGCGCAAAGGCCTTGATAAATGAGGCCCTGAGTCGGGCTGCGAGAAAATAATAAATAAAACGAGTGCTGTGAGTGCAGGCAGCGTAGTGACAGCATCCATATCAACCCAGTGCAATGACAACACCAGCCCTCGTGGCCTAAAAAACAGACTAGCCCACTGGGAATTCTCCCGGTGCTCCCGATTAGTCAATCCGGGCCTGGATGGATGATAGGGATACCAAGGGCAGGTAGCTGCACTCGCAGAAATGAATCTCTAGTGGCGGAAGATGAATGTATGGCCGTCTAGCCAGATGCACTTCTGCATCTCCATGCTGCGGCAACATTATGGGATGATTATGAGGGGGCTGGAAGGCCTTAGTGACCATGAGACCCTGTTAAGGCCTTAATAGGGTCAAATTATATGTCAACATGGAGGATATGGAGAGGGCTATGTGGTTTATACATACCAGTGTTGGGGTAGTTACTCAAAAAAGTAATAGATTACACATTACTAGTTTATTTAAAGTAATGCTTTACTCTACTAGATTACTCAATGCTGAAAGTAACTAGTTACACTACTAGTTACATTACTTTTGGATTACTCTGTAACATCACCTGAGATGCACTTGCCAAATAACAATATATGTACCGAATATGTGCCAAAATCAACTCATACTCTATTATAATGAGGACAGATATGGAGCTAGAAAGCTGACAAAAGTATCTGAATTTGAATGTGAAAGATCTGAATTATTTGTTTGTTGAATTTCATAAAACTGAAATATTTTACTGTTGAATATATAATATCTGAATTATTTGTATGCCGAATTAAACAAAACTGAAATATTTTGATCCAGAAATACACATTTCTAAAATTCAGATTGTAGGAATTCAGATTCTTGAAATTCAGATTGCGTGAATTCAAATTCTTGAAATTCAGATTGCTGAAATTCAGATTCTTGAAATTCAGATTGCTGAAATTCAGATTGCGGAAATTCAGATTGCGGAAATTCAGATTCAGATTTGAGATTCAGATTCAGATTTGAAGGAAGAGTATGGAGCAAGTGCTTGTGAAACTTCTAAAAACTTGTGTCTTCTCCTCTGCCAAAATCGGCAGTTACTGTTACCAAGTGAGTCGAGACAGAGTCGGAGGGCAGCGGAGACCGATGGAAGACGCGGAACAACTGGCAAAGCTATAGCCTATATATTTATGTTCCGTTGTTCTCTTTTTCTGTGTTTGAGTTCTTTGAATCATGAATTTCAATTGTGTCTCAATTATTATACCGACGCAGAAAATCCAGGTTAAATCAAGTCACGCCAGCTAGCTACTGTATTGCTAATAGCCAATTTTGGATGGTCAAGCATATTTTTCATTGATCCTTATTCCTATCAAAGTCAATGTTCAGCCTATAGGCTATGTTCATTTCCTAAGTGACATTTCAGATCGGTCATGGATAGTGAAATATTTATTGTCTGAGAGATCGGACATAGTATTTAACAGCATAGATATAAGGAGTTATCTATGGTTAACAGGATATATCTGTAGTGCGTCCGGGTGTGATTTGATTCATCGTCCACACATCGTCTGGAAGTCAGTTTCGATCAAATGCCATACTAGATCTTTTCGACGTATCTTCTACACATCGGGACGTATGTGTGTTATCCCAGATTCGTATGTGTGATCTGGGTCTTCCTCCAACTAGCAAATCAGTTTGTTCTGAGGTAAAGTTTGGTCGTTCTGAAATCGTCTACTTTTCCCTGTGAAGGCAAGCTGTTTCACCTTTGCCCTAGTTCAGACAAAATCTGAATTTCCGCAATCTGAATTTCAGCAATCTGAATTTCAAGAATCTGAATTTCAGCAATCTGAATTTCAAGAATCTGAATTCCTGCAATCTGAATTTTAGAAATGTGTATTTCTGGATCAAAATAATTAAGTTTTGTTTAATTCGGCATACAAATAATTCAGATATTATATATTCAACAGTAAAATATTTCAGTTTTATGAAATTCGACATACAAATAATTCAGATCTTTCACATTCAAATTCAGATACTTTTGTCAGCTTTCTAGCTCCATAGACAGATCTCTCTTTTATGCTTTTTAATACCACAAAGCTGACAAAAAAGTTGTTAACATCAACCTAAAAGTTGTCAAGCATAACAAGGCTACAGTACTGGCGTAAGCAAAATGTCTCAAAATAAAATAATGCTTAAAACTTTAAATGGAAACATTTCCTCTACTACGTATGCTGCTACAAGCTTGTTTATCTCTGCTTTGTAACCTTCTGTTGAAAGTCAAGTTGTGGCTACTTGGCTGTTGTTGGCAACAATGGCAAAAACATTTCCTCTACTACGTATGCTGCTACAAGCTTGTTTATCTCTGCTTTGTAACCTTCTGTTGAAAGTCAAGTTGTGGCTACTTGGCTGGTGTTGGCAACAATGGCAACGGCAAACTTTTATCGACGTTAGCGTCACTCAGGGTCTTTAGCTACTAGTCTTGAGTTAGCATGTTACCGTTGAAGATGATTTGACAGATTAGAGGTTGTGTTCGCGGCGGTGGAGAGTTTTTTTTGGTATGGACACAATGTACATTGTACAGTTACGTTTTTGTCCTTTTGCGCAATGTGACGGGTATGTAACAGACCAGGAATCTGGTACCTCTCGACTTCCAAGCGCAACCACTACCAACTACGCCAAAGAAAAGCTAGCTATTCATTGATGCGGGTGGCCCATTACATACCTGAGGAGTGAGTTTCACCAGTTCACACCGGTTACATTCACCCCTCTGAAACTCACTCCGGCGGTTAGCTGCGCTAACCTCGTGAATCCGGGTCATGGCACCAATGTGACGGCTATGTAACAGATGTAGCCACGCTCCGTCACGACAAAGCTCGTTCGCCACTCACTGGGCTCGAACGCAGGACCTCCGACTTGCCAAGCATGACCACTACCAGCTACGCCAAAGAAGAGCTAGCTATTCATTGACGCGGGTGGCCCGTTACATACCTGAGGAGTGAGTTTCACCCATTCACACCGCTTACACCGTTGAAGATGATTTGACAGATTAGAGGTTGTGTTCGCGGCGGGGGAGAGGTGTTTTTGGCATGGGTACAATGTACATTGTACAGTTACGTTTTTGTCCTTTCGCGCAACTAATACGAAGTAATGTGCATAGGCTACCTCCATCCCTCAAAAGACGTCCTAAGCGGCTCTATCATTCTTGTTTCGCCTCCTGAACTCTGGGGCTAAGTTAAGTGACGAGTTTTACGCAAATACACATACTGTAAAGGGAAGTTTGATTTGTTGTTTTTTTCTCCTCCCGATATGTAGATCGCAGTAATGCAAGTAACGCAATACATTTTTGTATTAGTAACTGTAATGCGATTATTGAAGTTATCAACAGTAATGCGTTACATTGCTGCATTACAGGCAAATGTAATCTGATTACAGTAACGGGTTACTTTGTAACGCGTTACCCCCAACACTGATACATACACATACATACAAACACATATACAAACACAAGCACACACACAAATTCAAACACAACCACACTGTAAACATGCACACAAACTCTCTCTCTTTCTCCCCCTCCCCCATAAGGTGTGTGTGTTCCTCTATCCTGAGCTAGGTTGTGTCTGAGTGACAGATGGTAGCTGGAAGTACAGAGGCAGACTGCCACTGGCAGAGTATCCAGTATCCAGCATGAGTGACAGACGCCGATTGATTCACATCCCCTAAAACACTTGTCATTCATGTTATCCCTCCTTCTATCCCATCCCACCCCCATTCACTCCCTCCCTGCCTCCTCCCTTCTACTGTTTATTCCCTCCCCCTCTCCTTCGTGCATTCCCTCCATACCTTCCTACTTCCCTCCTTCCATATTCCAACCCCCTTCATCTTTCACCACCTTTCTTCTTCCAATGTGGCTTAGCTGTAAAAGAGAGAGCGAGAGAGAGGGGAGTGGATAGAGGGAGAAAGAAAGAAACAGAGAGAGATACACTAATACCATGCGGTTCTAATAGGATAATGAAACACAGCATTTTTCTTTCAATGTTAAGTAAGCTTGCATATCTCAATACCAGAATGGAGAAGCCAGGGGAAGTTCAGCTTCTGTAAGAGAAAAGTCGTGACTCGCACAAACATAGTAATTAGCATGGTGGTGAAACGGAAGTTTCACTAATTTAACATTAATGTCAAAATCTAACAGTTTGATTCAAACCTTTAAATGGTACATTTAGTGAGGTTAGGCTAAGCGAAGACCTCAAAAACGCAATTTTGGCCTTAGCATCAATCAACCATGACACTAAAACCTACTTGAAAAAAAGTTAAAGCGCTGCTCACCTAGAATCAATCTCCTCTCCATCCAGCCCCTCTATCCTGCCCTCCATACCTCTCGCCTCTATCCAGCTCCTCCTGAGAGGTGAACGGAGGTGAGATGGTGCCTTGCATGACCAAGCCTGGAGCTGGGTACCCTGGCTGTAATAAAGCTGACCATTTAGCATTCACATTTACACTATTCAGTCCCCCAGAAGTCTTCATAAAATGGCAGGCTGACATGAGTATGAGCGATCCTCTCTGACTGGCTGGCCATCTTTAATGTAGCAGTGCTTCCATTAGGAGCCAGCACTTCCTCACAGTACCAGCTTTTAGCCTGATTGCTTACAAAATAAAATAAAAAGCCAAACGACCTTCACAGAGACCCCCACCCCCCCAAGTGACACATTTCAACACACAGATGCATGTGTACATACGCAGTCACATTTCCACTAGCCAGAGAGACTCACATGCACCTGCATAAACTGGACGGACACACACACGACCACGTGCACAGATATCTTAGTCGTGAACTACTTAATATTCTGCCGGCGTAAACCCAAGACATCTATCATTTTACAACATAATTATTATTAGGGGAGAGGGAGAAAAAAGCCACATCTGCATGTTCAATTAGAGCCAGTAAGATGCCAAGGAGATAGCAATACATTAGATAATCTCAAGGCTAATGTCCTTGCCTTCAGAAGAACGGCTCCAGTCGTTTGAAGCTACAGAGAGAGAGAGAGAGAGCGAAAGAGAGAGACATGGAGATCATGGATTCCTCTCTGTAGATGTCTAACTGTTGAGTCCCAGTTCTGGTCAGAGGCTCTTTCCTGCAGAAAACGAGAGACTGGTCTCTCTCTTCAGTCTCTCCCTCCAGAGTCTCTGAACTGCACTAGATCACCCAGGACACCAGACAGCCATCCTATAAACAGTACCAACACACACACACAGACACACACACAACTGCAGACGAAAGCGAGACCAAGGATCAGGGGCAAAGGCTGCGGGGGCCAGGGCTTGACGAATGGGCCCTCAGACTGGGCCCTGGGCAAACCCACACATAGAGAGAGCGAGTGAAGGCCAGAGGGTCCATGAGGATGATAGAATGAGATGGGAAGATTGAGGGGTGATATATAGGCAGAAGGTGTGGAGAGAGAGAAAGATAGAGGGGCGAGGATCAAGTTTATTAAAGCATGCTTTGGCAGCACGGTTGCCATATCCGCGGATTTCTAGCCAATTTGGGCTACTTTGAAAACAGTGTCGCGGCTGAAAATGTATTGCGGGTGGCAGGTTTTTGGGCTACTTCTAAACCTTACTGCGGCCGCCACATTTCTGGACCGTGGTGGCCTGCGCTGGGAGAGGGGGAAACAGCATGGATGGGGAAAGTGTGTGAGGAGAGTTCAGAGTTCATAACCTACACACACTTTTAGCTACTGGTTGCACTATCAGCAATATTGCACTATTGTACTCCACTTGTCTCAGGTTAGTATAGGTTTATAAGGTTAGTATAGGTTATCATGTGTATTAGAGGTTTAGTATACTGTATTGAATATTGTATATTATTTGTATATTAGGAGGTTTACTATGTTTTAGCTTATTATAGATGTAATCTATGTTCAGTGTATTTATATGTTATGTAATGCCAGGTTGCTTTGTGTCGTCTTGTCCCAAGAATTTCAGTGCCCAGTCTGACCCTGTGTTGTTCTGTGCATCTGACAATAAAAGACTTGAACTTGAGATAAAGTATGTTTTTACCCCCAGTTGCATTGTTCATGCATCCCATGTAAAAAGTCTGGCAAGTAAAATACCAAATGTACCAGCCAATGGCGACTCAAGCTTCACGGTATCCGTAGAGCGCTGATGTGTGTGATCGCATGTGGATGTGTGACGGGATGTGTGTTTTAACGTATGTTCTCTTGCACAACAGCTTCCTTTGCCAGATTTGGACATTCATTCTGGAGGTCAAATCAGATGAGTCGAGGAGTGTGAAGTATCCTGCCTTGTACTGTACACAATCTGGTTGCCTCACTCCCCTGTGCTCCAGCAAGAAGGTAATACTTCAGCCAGTCATCTACCTCACCCAGGGAGTCACTACGCAGCGATCTGTCACCACAACAGAGTCGACAGTGAGACGTGCCACAGTCCCTGAGTCTTTGCAAATTTGAATTAGAATTCCCCGTTTCCTTTTCAAGGCCTCTCAAATGCCTGCCTTCCAGTCTTGTTGCATCCTGTCGCCATTTAGCTTGTCGTCGTGGCAACAAGGAGCCAAAACTGGTTTTGATTCCAGCTTGTGGGTTTCGAGGGGAGGGGGCTGCGTGTGAGGGGTAGAAAGGCAGTTGGGCTGGGTCCGTACGTGCAGGTGCTCCGCCACGCTCCCTATCCCAGATTTCCCATGGCCCTCTTCAGCCCTAAACCACACATAATTACCTCGATTGGCGACGAGGAGGATGCAGCTTTTAGAGATCTGATTGCCAACACTAACGCTCAGTGGCGCAAGGCCCGGCGTGATACAACACTCCTTGTTTCAATTTCCAAGCATCTAGTTTTTACTCAAGCTTCCCCCTTCCTCATCAGAAGCATGGCGCCAATGTTAATTTTCGATTCAGGAGGAGAGAAGAGACAGGCTCAGGGATGTCCAATTTATTGAGGAGGCAAATAAACTGGTTTCACTGGCACTCAATCACATGCTACATGGAGCATGGCCTTATGGAGCAGGGATGTAAAATACACAATCTTACAAAAAAATATTATGGTAAAATAATTATGTCCAAACCCAGTCATATTTAATCTTTGGCAATCAAGCCCATTAGTACCAAGCACAGGCAAATTGTAGAAATGCAAAAATAGAGAACCCAGACTGGTGTGGTAAAAGAGATCAAAGCATCTCGGGTCATATGACCTCTTTCTAAAGGGTGGAGGGCATAGGAGACTGGTCCACTCACACATGAGGGGGAGCACAAGAAGAAAGAAAGAAAGAAAGAAAGAGAGAAAGAGGGCGGGGATGGTATTTATGCTCGCTGAATTATTTTCTTGCCGTATAGCCCACCACCCTGTGTCAGAGGTCAACAGGCATGTGGACTCCAACACATCTGCTTGGCACACCCAACAATCTTGATTACCATTCGTGTGTGTCGGAGCGTGTCGGTTACTGATTTATATAATTACCTCACCCATAAATATCTCCCCCCTCTCTCTCCAATATTAAAACATAAAGACGGCTATGTTGATGTCTTGCATTTCATTATGTGAAAGCTAATGTGACCCTGACATGAATACGTGTCAACATCAACTATAGAATAGACACATCATATACGTATACATATATATGAGTGGATAGACACCTGGCTGTAATAGTCTAGGGAGGAGCATCTAGGTGTCAGCATCAATATCATTATGATTCTGCAGGCACCAAGTAGTAACTACACTGTTGGGGGGGAGGGGGGGGGGGGGGGCGGGCATTTTCATGCTTTATTGGACAGTTTGAAGTGAAGTGTGACAGGAAAGGCAGGGAGAGAAAAAGAGGGGAAGACATGCAGAAAAAGGCCAGAGCCGGATTTGAACCTAGGGCACTGCAGTAAGACCCCAGCCTACATAGTGTACACAATTATCCAGTGAGCTATTGGAGCTAAATTATTTGAAAACCTTGAAGGTCCCAGCATGAAATATGTCAAGCTAACATATTTTGATTTTAAAAGCTGGTTGGTTTACAAAATGTCTGCCCATACATATAATCACAGCCAGTATGACTCTATCTTTACCTTCAGGTCCATTAGAGGAACCTTAGCATGAAACATATTGATATGCTGTCCAGACACAGCCTACCTAGTATTATGACAATGTTCATCACTGGCATCACAAGGTAAATCCATGTGTACTGTAAATACTTTAGATTGACCAGCAGATATAACAAACGGTATTCCTCATAGCAGAAATACTCTTTTAGAGATGGATTGAGCAAGAGAGAGGAAGATAGAGAGAAAGAGGAAGATACAAACTGCTCCCCAGGAACAGATGCTGTAGTCTCTCTGCTCCTACCTTCAGAGTGGTGGGAAAGGGTGAGCAGGCTGACACAGGAAGCCCCTATTCCAGAGCCAAACACCGTGATGCGGTTGGAATCACCCCCGAAGTAGCCAATGTTCTCACTGATCCAACGCAGGGCCTGGATCTGGTCCAGAAGGCCATAGTTCCCCTTAGCGGCCTGGTCACCAGTACTAAGGAAACCTGCAGGAAACAACGTGTTGGAAAGAGAAGATATGTTAAGTCTAGTGCATTTCATATCATACTGTATCTGCCCAAGCACTTGTGATAATCACTCAATCATTTCAAACTACTGTATTTAGCAAACTTTTGTTTGAAAGGTGACTGAAAGGTGATTTTCACTTTTGAAAAAAATGATGCCGAATTGTGTAATGTCACATATACCATTTCTGAAATTGTATGCAAAATGACAGATCAGCTGCAAGAAAAAGACACAAAGCTCAATCTCTCTGTCCTTTAATTCCACTATATCTCCTGCACTGCACCATCTTTCCCCCTCTTTCTCTACATCTCTCTATCATTCCATCTTCCCATCTCTCAGTCATCAGCCCATAGAGCGGACTTATTTGAGTACAACGTCGGTCAAACGGAGAGTGTTTGTGTGTGTGAAATCACTTCATGGACTATCTACTTTCAAAACTATTTTCCTGTCTTTCCATAAATGTTCAATCTTGCAAAGGTATAAGAGGAGGTCAGGTGGCTGAGCGGTTAGGAAATCGGGCTAGTAATCAGAATGTTGCTGGTTCGATTCCCAACCATGACGTTGTGTCCTTGGGCAAGGCACTTCACCCTACTTGCCTTGGGGGAATGTCCCTGTACTTACTGGAAGTTGCTCTGGATAAGAGCGTCTACTAAATGTAAAATGTAAATGTATAACAGGAATCATATAGGAGGACCATGCAGTAGCACCAATACTGTATCTGTTTAATATGTATAAATACGGTTCTTAGTATTTAGAACCAAATAAATTCAGGCCTGAACCCAGTACCCATTTGCTGTCCTGAAGTTCAGCTACATAATGTATGTGTGTTGTGAGTGAGTGCATACTTTTCTTTCTGTGTGAAAATTTGCATATGTACGGTGTTTGTGTACACTACAGGGTTGCTACCCAACCAGTGCCCGACAGGACTTGTCTGAACGCGATGTGTCGGGCCAGGTTTGGACAAAAAAATTGAAATGACGGTCGGACTGGGGTCGGGTTCAGTCATGTCAGTTGGGCATGTCTTCATGACATGGGAATCTAACTTCTTTTTAGATAATATAGTGTAACAAATAAATGACCTGTATGTTTGTCAATCTCAGTGCTTTGGCTTACATTAACTGCAACATGCTCCGGTCGGATTTAAACATAAAAAACAGAATGCCTGACGGGAAAGGGTCGAGCTCGGAACCAGACAACGTCCCTCCGGCACGCCGGCGGGTAGTAGTATTAAGGCCCCCCCCACAAATTATTTTTAGACAGCTATACATGCCATATATTGTTGGAAAGCTACAATTTTGGGGGTTTATTGATATAAACCATTTCTAGATCGGGTCGCAACAGCAAGTACAATCAACGTATTTATCCGACCATCAACATGTAAACAAAGCAAAAGCAAACAGAGATTACTCACCTAGCAAGGCTCAGAGTTATCCAGTTATGCAAAACATCCCAACCAAAATGGTCTGGTTACATTCCCAAAGGTCCAAACACCTAACCAAGTCAAGTATTTTGTCCAAAACAATGTTTACATCCATAAATAGTCATGATCTCTTGTTGCATTGGGATGAGTATTGATAAGATTTTAACAATTCCGATTCCTTATCAATTCCTGCTTATCGATTTGAATCCTTATCGATTCTCCCTTCTACAGCCAACTAGGTCTGTGCGTCCTGAACCCCCCCCCCCCCCCCCCTCCCACTCACCGACACGCACACTCATTCTAAACAAATTTCTCAAACTGTCTTTGTCTGGCTCTGAAATTAGCTAATACCTACCACCTCTAGGCCTTTTCAGGCCTCTGTTTTCAAAACAAAATCTAGTTGGAGGTAAAAACTTTCAGTTTCCTTGTGTTAAAGCTTCTATTACTCAACACCAGTAGGGGTCCTAACAACAGGGGCAATAACTTCAGAGTGTCACCTTTCAAAAGAGACCAATGCATGTACTCCAAATGGTTCAACAACAGCTTTCAATGTACTTTGGGTTTGTTGTGGAGGGGGGTGGTACCATTCCCCAAACTATTTCAATTGTAATACAAATTGAAACATATAATTTGGTCAACTCAGCAGTGGTTGTTTTATCATCCGCTGTGTTTGGAGCAAAAAATAGCGATTGGTTATGGCAGATCAGAGTGGCTCTGGGCAGATCCAATAGTTTTAAACATCAACAGAGTACCCGCCTACAAGGACGTCAATGCTTGTCAATGGAGCGAGGCCAGACTCTCTGTACAAATGAAATGTACGAGAGTCTGGTTAGGACCAGGCTACCTCTGCGTTGCTTATCGTTGCCGATAAAAAAAAAAAAGTATATATATATTTATTACATTAAACTGTAATTTCATGGTCTCTTGGGGGCCCTCTGGTAGCCACAGGGGCCCTAAGCAGCCGCTTAGTTAGCTTGTGCCTTGGGCCGGCCCTGATTCAAAGGAATCGATTCACTGGGAACCGATTCTAAACAAGAACCGGTTCTCGATACCCATCCCTATTGTGGCATAATTCTGACTTTGCCGACTGAAGAGACCAGTCACTTGTGTACATATAGGCCTCTTCAGCCATATGTTTGCTAAACAAAATCTAGGCAGAAATAAAAACGTTCAATTTGATTGTGTTCAAGCTTCAATTACTCAAAGCCAGTAGGATATACAGGGTTCCTGGGTCACCTTTCAAAAGAGACCCCAACCATACATGTACTACAAAAGGTTCAAGAACAGCTTTCAATTTACTTTGGGTATGCCTTGTTTAGGCGTTTTTCTTGGATTTGACAGGAATAACAACAGGTTTAATACTGTCTCGGACTCGGATTGGGTTTGGACGGAAATATGAGGCCTGATCCACACTCTAGTGTATATGTATGTACACCATTTACTGTACATAAAAATCAGATTGTCATGAGTGGGACCAACCCTCCGGCCTCCAGCCTGCCATCACTCCACCCCCACATCCTTCTATCCCCCTGCTAGCTGACACACAGCGGGTGGGCAGGGTAAAGGCCATGGCCAATCACCGATAGGTCAGTGTTAGTGACAAAGGAAGTAGGCAGGAGACACATGGATCAACAGATGGTCTCCTTCACACATGTCCCAGAAGATAACAGAGAAGAGTAGGAGGGCAGGAACGAGGGAGAGGCAGAGGGAGGAAGAGAGAGAAAAAGGGAGGTGAGTGAGCATGAAGGGGGTGTGGGAAGTCAGTGCTTGAGAGAGGAGAGGATGGAAGGAGGGAGTTAAGAGGATGACACAGACACAGAAAAAGAGAGACAGACAGGCAGAGAGTGACAGAGATGAGAAAGAGGGAGGATGGGATAGAGAGAAAAAATAAGTGTTAAGAGAGAACTACAGGTTACAATTTTGGGGTAAATTTTAGGGCGTGCTTGCCTTTGTCGGTTGCAGATGGGTACGTTCATTATGAAACAAGCCAAACCCCCTTTGAAACAAGCTATTCTAACATTGTCACCAGAAGTATTTTTCAGATGGAATTGCGATTCAAACAGTTTCATCTGCTAACTGAATATATGCCCAAACACGTAAATAAGCTTGATATTTAAGCTTGTAATTGTGCTACGAGCAAGCTAGCCTTGCTGCTGTTGCTAACCAAACTTCCCTGAATGTGCCGGAAATGATTTTTTCATAAAGTTTAGCCTGTGGCATTGAAGACAGCGATGCACCACACAAGCTTGAGTTTAAATACATTATTTAATGTGACATTACTTACTGTACGTGCAAGCCTTGAATTGCTTAAATGTATGATGCTGCTAGTACACAACGACACGACAAGATAGTACATACTGTGCAACAGTCTATCCAGCCTAGCACATCTATGCAGATTGTATCCATGCGTCATTGCTAACGTGTGCTAACGTTGTGACGTAGGCTAGCACTGAGTTCCCTTTGTTGTCACAAGGCACTTTTTGCCACAAAAACTCAAGTTCAGCCTAAACCGTGCAACGGAACGTAAATAAAAATACAAGCAACTCAATCGCTACGAAGACGAAACCTTTGGCACCGGCGTTGTCCAAATATTGACAGATCCTTAGGGGGGCAATAATAATAATATACTGTATATGTGAGAGAACAATGGTTGTGCTCGCCGAAGGCGTGTACACACCCAATTTCAGAAGACTGTCTTGTTTCTCTGGTATTCCCAGATATCCAGAGGGTAACAGCTATAAAAGGCCTTCCTTTCAGCAACACAAACACACACACACACACAAGCACTGTCGCATACATGTTTGTATAAACACACACACACAGTTACTCCTCTAAGGGGCTTGGACGTGACTCTCCCAGAATAACACTGGTTAGTGGAAAAAAAAGTTAGTAAGGAAGACAAGCAGAGACAATGGAGCACAGGCTGCAGTATGTGTGTATCACCATAGACTATGCATGCATTTGTATTTTCCTGTGCTGTTTGCATGTGCTTGTGCATGTGCTGTTTGCATACACTTACACATCTTGAGTGTGTAAGTGTATGTTTCATGCTAAAACATAGTCCTAGTCTTGTCCAGGTCATAACATTTTGTATGACATACATCATGCTGTACCTACTCATGTTGTATTTTTGACAAGGGGATATAGGGAACTGAATTACTCCAGATGAATATGCAGCTTATTGAATATTCAGTGTAGAATGCAGTGCCCGCTCCTCTGAGTTAGCTACTCCTGCATCTCTAGGCACGTCTGGCCATTAAACCTCAGAGCAGGAATTCCATATATTACTAAAGGAGACAGACACATACCAACAGGCCGCGGGCACCGTTTAAAAATACATTCAATTTTGCTGGTGGTTATATTTTAATTGGAAAGGTGGCAGCGAGTGTTTTCTTTTAGAAAGCAATTAAGATAGCGAGGTAATTGTTTTTATGCATCGCTATTTCTGATTTACATTTGTGTCAGGGCCATCATGTTTGTTTGTGCTTTAAGGAGTCTTGGGTTGCTATTGTTTACATGGAGGCCTAGCTTGTTTGGTGTGTCTCAGAATGTATCATTACATATTGTTACTATTCTGACTGGTTTAACTTAAGTTTTACTGCTAATTGTGCTTATTATAGTCAGCTGGTCCCTCCAGTCAAACGCCAGATTGTACAGTTCAATGTCCATGTACAGGCTTGAGATATGGCAGTTCAGTCGTAGTAGCCCATAGCTTGTAACCCACAAGATCTAATCTAATGCCTCTCTCATCCTCTCTATCCTATTTCGTTCCCTCTGGCTTGCTCTCCCTTGCTCCGTCTTCTCTTTTACAGTAATTCAAGCACTCCCCAGGTAATCAGGCAAGGGCGGATGTTGCTAGATAGCTTGCTGGGTAAGTCATAGTCAAAAGGAAATATTTTACTTAAGTAAAATGAGACAATAAGCAGCAAGCCTACTGCAATTCTGTAGTAGCCTGAAGCGAGCAAGGCTAGATGAAGTGATTAAATTGTTGTAGATTGAGTAGCTTCATATAATGCTACACTGGATGGCTAGCTAATTAGCAACAATGCCATGGCAATGACGTTGAACTGCAAGAAAGCTAAGGTTATTTAAACTGATGTTTTTTCTAAGGCATCTGTAGGTGCGTGTGTTTCTGTTCATGCCAGTGTGTGTGTTTATGTGTGAGTCTTAGAGATATTAATCATCCTGGGATGATCCTGGGAATCCTGGGAATTGTCCTGGGAATTGTCCAAGCACTTGTCCTCTCCAAGTTGGACTACTGCAACTCGCTGCTCGCCGGTCTCCCATCATGCGCAACCCGCCCTCTTCAGAGAATTCAGAACGCAGCGGCCCGTCTGGTCTACAATCTACCCAGACGCTCCCACGTTACCCCGCTCCTCATCTCCCTCCACTGGCTACCCATAACGGCCCGCATCAGATTCAAGACCCTGGTACTGACCTTCCGAGCAGTGAATGGAACTGCGCCCGACTACATCAAGTCTCTCCTGCAGCCTTACACCCCCACCCGCCACCTACGGTCTTCTTCAGACAACCGCCTGGTGGTCCCACCTCTCAAGACCGCCCGGTCCCAGCACAAGCTCTTCTCCTGCCTGGCACCCCAGTGGTGGAATCAACTCCCCACCTCCATCAGAGACACGGACTGTCTCTCCACCTTCAAGAGAAGGCTCAAGACGCACTTGTTCCGGGAGTACAATGGTACTTAGGAATGGTTTGCTGAATCCAACGCTAGTTTCCTCAAGGTTCACAATGACTCTTGCTTAGACTGTTGCTCTTGTTGGTTAGTGGTAGCTGATTTAAACTGTTGTATTCTTCTTTTTTAGTTAATCCTATTTTTATTGCTTTCCTACAGGTACACCTGCACTTAGAGATCAATGTTGTGTAATTTTAACTTGTTTAACTACATGCTCTTATGGTTTCTTCCCTTTAGCACTATTTTTTGGTTGTCCACAATATGTACTTCTTGTTTTTGACTACCCGCAATGCTGTGGGGCTATCTTGTTGTTATTTCAGTGACCTATGCACTTTGTGAAGCTCTCTCTTGGAAGTCGCTTTGGACAAAAGCGTCTGCTAAATGAATAAATGTAATGTAAATGTAATGTAAAATGGGAGCGTTGCCATGACATTGGACAGGTCACAGGCTGGCCATGTCATGCCTGTCCCCTCCCATCTCCCCTGGTTGGACTAAACAACGCACACAGCAGTTTGCGCCTCCCAAAAGCTTCCTCCGCCTCTCTCTCCCTACACAAAGCCCATCATCAGCTGTAAACGACGACAACATCCTCTTCCCATGGCGCTTAAAGTGAGCTCAGTGAGCTATGAGGAACACAAGAAAATGTCAACAGCCACACCCACACATGGTCCCCCTTTATCATCCCCTGACGCAGTAAGACACGTATGACTATAGAGATCTATAGACACTCTATAGAGGGAGAGAGAGAGAGAGTGAGCCGAGAAAGAGACAGAGGTGACAGATAGGTGTGTGTTGCCACATGTAAATCCAGGGGTAAATCACCCTTCATTAATAAACATGTACTGGCATCCCCCCCCCACCCCCCCCTGTCAACCAAGCTAAATCTCAGTGATTTCCATTTGCCTGGTCTTTCTACATTGATATTTCTGTATTGATTATGATTTAAACGTCTGTTTCCCATATATGAGGGGCCATAAGTCTGCTGAGAGAGGTGGTGATAATATTCAGTCTGAACTTGGGGGATGAGGAGTTCGGTGGGAGTTGAAGCTTGTTTTTGAGTTGAAGAGACAGGCAGCAACAGAGAAAGAGGGTGGAAAAAGGGAGGTGGAGGAGTGGAGGTAGAAGATGCAGAGGAAGAGGGACAGTAATAGAAGGTTAGAGTAGGAAGAGCAAGAGGAGGTAAAGAGGATGGGAATAACAATAATAACGCAATGGGTGACAACTTTTTTAACATCTTTCAAAGACTCTTTCCACTCTTCCTTGTTCTATGTTTCTCAAAAGTTCTCTTAATTTCCCCTTTCTCTCTCTCTTTCCCTTCTTTTATTCTCGCTCTGGGGGTGGCTACTAACAAGGCTGTCTGTGTCCCCTCCTCCCTCTCTCTCTTTCTCTCCTTCCAAATCTCTCCTCTTCTTTCTGGGGGAATAATGGCCTCACACAAACTCAGCTTTGACAGCCTCCTAAGAATCCACCACTACAAAAGAGCCCAAAGTCCCTACTCCTCCCTCCTCTCCTTCCCCTCCCATCTTCCCACACTGAAATGGGTCTCTGGGGTGTGGAGGGCAGGGTGAGAAGGATGGAGGGTAGAAGTCCTATTAAGGCTCAGTAGCCCTACAGTCCACCTCCATGGGAAACATTCCCACAGAACCCAACCTGCATTCTCTATTTTAGGGGTTATGGAGTTTACGAAAAACAAGCAGTGAAACAGGGGGAGTGGACAAGGGTGGAGGGGTGAAAAGGTGAGGAGAAAAGGCAGGGTTGCTGGGGGAGGCGGGGGTGGCAGCGGAGGCGGGGATAAGGACTGGAAGGAGGAGGGCATTTGAAAGTGGCATTGGGTCTCTGTCCTAGGGATGCACCCAATCTAGATTTTTGGGGTTCGGCAGAATACTGAAACACTGAATCCGACTCCAATCCTCAGTCCATTAACACAGTAAACACATTAATGAAGTAAACAATGTCCACAGCAGTGAATTTTTTAAATGTTACTGTAAAAAAAAGAATAGGCAACATTATGCCAGGAAGACAAGTGGGAAAAACTATTTAGACAATTACCATATGCTTATGTTTACCCTATCTCAAGATCCAATCAATATCCAAAATATTAGCCTTTTAGATTTCTTGAATTTCTTCCGGATGTTTCATACGCAAATGTTTTAATAGCGGAGATGTTGTGTATTGTTTAAGGTCCTTGCCACCAAGAGACATTCAGCATTGCAAATTGAACATGTAGCTTGACTTGAATCACTTTCTTTTGACTGAAAGTACTGCCAAATAACTATTTTTCTGGTCACGAGTTCCATTTTCACTTTCTCTCAGCCTTCTGCATTGAACGGTCCACCTACGTAAACACCTTCCCGTAATCAACGGCGGCGTCATTATGTCGACCAGCGTAGCGCGCGTAGCGCGCGTAGTGCAAGCGTAGGGTTCGGGTTCAGGTGGAAAAAAATTCTAAGGTTTGGCCAAATCCTGGATTTGGTGCATCCCTATCCTGTACTGTTAATCTGTTTATAGCTCACTGTCCAGTGACAGAGCACCACTGGAGAGAAGGAGGGACAGAGAAAGGAGAGAGAGATGGGAGGGAGGGAGGGAAAAGAGTTCCTTTATGGTCCTCTGAACACTGGACCTATTCAGCCGGCGCTTCATCCTCTCCTTCCGGTGAACAAGAAGAGCATAAAGAGTTGAAGCCATAAAAAAGAAACAAGCAAGTGAGAGAACTCAAACTCGCCCCAATGCATCAAAAACTATTGGACGTTGTTGCAGTTATTGTATCTCTCTCATTCTTTGTCCCGATCAGCTCTTCCTTCTCTGAGAGGATGTCTAGAAGGTTTAGGGGTTGTACGACGCAATGCTCCCAGTGTACCTAGTCACAGACCAGTAATGAAAGATAATATCAGATCACTCCAAAGTGCTCTATCCTGTAAGTACTCCCCTCAAAAATGGATTGGTACAAACAGAATAATAGCATTACTGCATGCTTTCGCTGAAAGCCCTGAGGGACAGAACGCTTCCAGAAATGGACCAGTTCGTCCTGAACAAAGTTTTCATTTATAAACAAAAGGAAAAAGGTTAGGAGAAAGACAGACTGACAGACAGACGGACGAACGGACAGACATTCTACTACACAGGCAGACCCTCCCACCATCTGTCTGTGTGCAACAAACCGTTGTAAAACAAATGTCTCTCTTTCTCTCTCTCTCGCTCTCACACACAAACACACATACACGCACACAGTTCCTAAAGCCCAGACCTCTTACAGACAAACATGTTTTCGAGAAATGGGGATAAGAGACAGACAGATCAGTGTTACCGTGGCGACAGTTAGCCAGACACTGGTTGATCTATCTGTTACTCTAGGGACAAAACCATCATCGGACTTGTCCTTGTGACCATCCAATCAGACAAGGTTGCTCAGACACAATAATACCTGGCCAGGCCTAGGGACAGGGTCGGGTCAGAACAGCCCCGAGCAGAGCTAGAAAGAACTGTAGAGTTTGCGTGCGTGTATGGACTCTCTGTATAGATATATCCTCCCTGATCAATCAATCAATCACATAACCACTACACACGCTGTCGGCTTTTCATTCTGAAACCCCCCAACCCCATGTGTGTGGCAGAGACAGAAGCTTATCAGTTACAGGGAAATGCTTTCAAGGTAAGTGGCGGTTTGTATTCCACAGTTCCGAGGACAGCACTCTCCTTCTGAGAAAGAATTGGAGGTGAAGAGAAAGGAAAAAAAGCTAAAGAGAGAGATGATGGGAGTATTGGATGGACAGAAAGAGGAATGTTTGCTGGTCTCAGGACACGCAGGTTAACTGGAACTCTGGTCCCACTTGAAGAAACACAGATCGATAAAAACAAATCCAAAAAAACAAGGGACGTTTTTTTCCATTTGACTGATTGATCTCAGATCTGTCTTGTCGGTTCAAAGATTCAACAGAAGACCAAACAAAAACTCAGTCCACAATGTAAGGTATGAGAGGTCTGCATTACTGTGGATCAGAGACAAGCCGTATCAAAGCAGGTTAGGGGTGAGTGAATGAGAGGCAGGCGATGGTGCTAAGGCAGGGCGTGGGTCAGGTGGATGAGGCCACGGAGGCGTGGTGATAGTGAGGTGGGGAGTGATGGGAGGTGAGGTGATAGTGAGCCAGGGAGGTTAGGGGTGATGGGAGGTGGGGGGTGATAGAGAGGTGGGGGGTGATGATAGGGAGCCAGGAAAGGCGGGGAGACGGAGAGAGTGTAAGTTGGGGGGGTATCATTTGGAACATCTTTCAAAGGCATAATGTAGACCATCTTCAAAGCATTGACTCTCCTGCGAAGGTCTGAGCTGCTCTAATACCAGCTGTAATGAGATTTTGTGTGTGTGTGTTTGTGGTGTGTGTGTGATTAGCTTAATTAGAGAACATAACAAATTTTTATGGATGGAAAGAAAAAAAGAAGGGATAAAGAAAGGAAGGAAAGAATGAAGGTACAAAGAGAGAAAGTGTTTTAGATGGCTATATTCAGTCCCGTAAGCTTTAATGCTTGGGATATGTCTGTTTGAGAATACATGTAAGTGCTCATCCAATGATTATGTGTTTGTGCAAAGCCAGAGAGTGCGAGTGAATGGGAATGACTCCAACGTGTGTGAGAGAAAGATTAAGAGTAAGCACAGGGGGCAAAAGTGTGAGAGTGAATGGGAGACAGTACTGCAACATTGTGTGTGTGTGTGTGTGTGTGAGAGTGCGTGTGTGTTATGGTGCAGTGAGGGAGGTATGGGCATTAATCAGAAAGAGGAGGGCTGGTTGTGAGGTGCAGGGAAGAGATGGATGGGGTGTGAGTGCAATGATGTCACCCTGACAAATGGGCTGGCCATGTTGGCTGGGACTCGCACATCGCCTCTCATTTCAATTAGTTCCTAGTACTGCTACAAGCTCTGTCCCCCCTACACACACACACAGACATACACGTACAGTATGAACACACACATGCACCCAACATATACACATGGCCACAGACACACACATACAGTGTACAAAAAGACAAGACAACTCCCAAACACACACCATACTGATTCCAGCCATAAACACAAATGCTCCCATGGTAGAACTCCGTAGCAGGAGTCAGTGATCCATAGGAACAGCTTCTTCAATTAATCTCCCTCAATTACAGCGGCGACACTAACTCTACATTCAAACCACTTACTCATTACAATTCATATTTCAAGCCAAACACAAACACACACACACACACCCACAGAAGGATCTACTCCTTTAGCAAGTACAGGCCTGGAAAAGTTTGCAGCAACAGGCAGAGGATGTATATGTGTCTGTCATGCTGCGTTTGGAATTGTATTTTTTTCATACTGCGTACCAACCGTATGTTTTCCCACCATATCAATTTGACATGATTTGATGTTAATGTGGATTTGAAGTGATGGGATGATGGCATTATGATAAGTCATTTGGGCTAACAGTAATAACGGTGTCTACTCAGAAAGGGACAGGAACCAACTGGAGAGGAGAGAAGAGGATGAGCGAGACAACAGGGTTAGGTAGAATAGGAGAAGGATGGATGGGAAAGGGAAGAGAGGAGGGAAGAAGGGCGGAAAGGAACGAGGAGGAGAGGAGTGCTTTGCTAGACTTGGAAAGCAATGCTAGGTAAAAATTGGGCAGAATGTGGCTAGGCTAGGTAGGAACACGGCAGGACTTGACTACACTAGGTTAAGTGATGCTAGATACAAATCATGCAGAACATCAGCAGTTTAGAAAGCACTACTTGGCGCTAGGCTAGTCCATAAGGAGCATGGCAGTTAGGGGAGGCAATGAGCGGTGGGCTTTGATGGTCAACTCACAGGGGCTCAACAGCAGCTTAACACCAGTACAGCCGACTAACCTTCCCAGTCTCTTATCAGTCTCTCATCTCTCTGGGAGAGCACATCTGGGGTTAATACAAGCCCTATTGGTAGGGGGATTAGATAGTGAGGAGGAAGTACATGCAGGGGGATGAGTGGTTGAAATTGGATTAGTTAAAAGCACTCTAGGAGCGTTAGGTAGATAAACACAAACTTGCATAGTCAAGGACTCACTGACATCGGAGCCCATTCACCTAAAGTACGTTTTCTGCATTTTCAATACTTGATTTAATGTAATCATCCACAAAGTAGTCCATGTAGTTTAACTGGGATGCTTTGCTTTAATTAAAGCCATCTTAAAAATCACGTTCAATCTAATCTACAGCATATTCTTACAATAGCAGCAATTACACTCGTTCAACAGAGGCTAATTGGGCTAAAAGGCAAAACCGCGGGACAGTATTTGTTTCTGATTTTTTTATTCGGTCGATTTCTTTATCAATATTGACTGGATTATTTATTTCTTGAGAAAAGAGGTTTGTATAGACGTATATACTGTGTATGTTTGTTTGCAAATGTGTATGTGTATTACAGCTTGTGTGTGCTGGAGAGCTGGGCTTGTATAGTCACACATTTTCTTTTTAGGGAGAAACGCTTGCACTGACAACATGCAGAGAACAAACAATCTTTTAATAAACAGTAACTATTTATGTGTGTATGTGTTTAAAGGTGAGCCACTTGTACTCCACCACCTTTCTTGAAAGGATGACACACTTGTACAGTACTTGTTCTGTTTCAGCCCCTATTCCCAATGGAGACAGACTGAAGCACCATTTCCATGCAGAGCCCTGGTTAATGAGCAGCTGGTTGATCCCACCTTCATTTAATTTCCATCTTCCTCCTTTTAATCCACTGACAATACATATTCTAGCTCTTAATTTTTCTCTCTGTTATCTTGTTCTATACCTTCTCTCACTTAACCACTCCTTCTACTCTGTCAGCTCCCCCTTGTAGCTCTGCATTATTTCTCTCTACCTTCCCCCCCACACCCTTGTACCACCCTTTCCGCCAGTAACAGGTAAGATGAGACTGTCCGTTTCATCTTAGCCCTCTGCCTCTCCCTGAGGATAGCTCTGTGCTGGGTGGCCGGACCAGGCCAGCGGAGATGCCAGGATTGTGGGCTCTGTTTGTTTTGCCACCATCCCCTCCACAATGTCCAGATCTGGCTGACAGCTCGGTTGTGGTGCCATGGCCCCTTAGGGATAACCGTCAGATAGAATGTCACCCCACCTTTGTTCCACGTCACCCCATAGGGAGGTCGGATGCACACTCCATACACCTGAGGACCCAGGGCCAGGCCAGAGAGGTGGGGGTGGGATGAGAGGGATGGAGGGAGAGAAAATAAAAGAGAAAGATAGAGATAGAGGGGAGAGAAACATAGGTACAGAAAGAGGTAGATTGAACAAGAGAAGGAAGAGAGATGGTTAGTGATACACCAGTACAGAGAAAGAGAGAAGGTTTTAGAAACCAAGTGAGAGTGACTGACAGATTATGAGAAATAGAAAGACAGCAAGGTAAAGTAAGAGACAGAGAAAGCAAGAGAGCAGTTAGGGAGAGACACAAAAAGAGGGGTATCTGGTGCCATGAACTGTGAAAGAGAGAGAGCGATATATAGTGATAGAGAGATGAGGGATAGCAGTGTATTTGGTACAGTGAAATGTGTGTGAGAGAGAACCAGAGAGAGGAGAGACATGAGTGACAGGAGTGTGTGTGAACTGTGCCGCACGGTGCCACAGCCTCTCTGTTCTCCTTCTGCTCATCATTTTATCTTCATCAACAACATGAAGTTTTATAAGAGATTAGATTAGAACTGGGGCATTCAGCTTTTGAGCCACATGATTAAACACTGAATAAATCAGCCATACGGTTCAACGGTGCTGCTAATTGTGCATTACACAAACTGTTGTGAGACGTGTCTGATTGGGTGCTTGCACTCAGCACAACTCAGTTAGCTGGCCTTTGAAACTACCACAACCACCAGGAACTCTTCACGCCCTCTTTGCAGTGTAGCACAGTGAGAAAAGGAGAGAAAGACAGATAAGGAGAGAAAAGGTGAAAAGAGACAGCAAGAGAGAGAGCGCTGGTGTTCCCCTCTGTGCCAGAACTTGGGATTCTTCTCCTAATCAGGACAGAGAGAGCAGCGACTGGTCGTCTCGCTGTCGAGTGCCGGGTCACCTGACGCTGCCTCATTTGCTGAGCTCTAACCCTCCCACATGCGTCTCACACATCCTCCTCCTCTCCACTCTGCTGCTCTGACAACTCCACCCAGACTTCTCCTTTCCATGAATAAAAGGGATAGGTTCTCTCTCTGGTAATTCGATTACCTACGACATCCCTGCTTTAAGTGCATGCTGACAAAGCAAAATACGAAGGGGAGGTGTATTGTCAGGTGAATTGTCACTGTGCTTATACATAAGAACCTTTTCCCAACCACTCTCCTTCTCTTCTCTCCAAGGGCATATCTATGCTTTTTATTAGATGAGTAACATTTATGCTCCAGAGGTCTGTCAGTCACTTCATGTAGGTTCAAACCCACTAGCTATCTACCATCTAATTGAGTTTCACGCATATGGTTTCACTGTGTACCATGAAGCCGCCTATAAGAAAAATAACTACTGAGTGGGCCTGACTGTCTATCTGCACTTAATGTGGGCTAAAGGGAATTATCCTTCACAACACAAAAGAACCACAAGCTATCGTGTATCATCAGCCTATGGCTCAAATCCCTCGCTGCAAAATATTTTATTTTTTATTGTTGCTTACTTTTCTACAGGTACACTTGCGACTCACGATTTCAAACTAGCAATTATTAAGCCCCTTCTTAAAAAACATCTTGTTCCAGGTTGTCTCAGCAACTACAGGCCAATTTCAAATTTGCAATTTCTCTCAAAATTTTTTGAAAAAGCTGTGGCACAACAGCTCACTGAGCACCTCTCCTCAAATCAGCTTTATGGACCTCTCCAGTGTGGATTTCGTCTTCACCACAACACTGAAACTGCATTAGCCAAGGTAGTCAATGATCTATTATTAGCCTCTGACTCTCTATCTCTGTCCTGGTTCTTCTAGACCTAAGTGCAACTTTTGACACTGTGGATCATGAGATTCGTATGGAAAACTATGTTGGGATTTCTGGTACTTCACTTCAGTGGTTTAGATCGTATCTATCTGATAGATCACAATATGTCCACTATAATGGCTGCTCATCCAGGAGCTCCACAGTAAAATATGGAGTACCACAGGGTTCAGTTCTAGGCCCTCTGTTATTTTCACTCAGGGGCGGTCCTAGCACATTTGGCGCTCTAGGCGAGCTTCACTCGTGGTGCCCCCCCCCCCCCCCCCAAAAAAAAAAAGTTTAAAAATTTAAAACGCTTTTGCACAAAAACGGAATTGCAACTTTCAAACTTTATTTTGCCCTGCAAGACTGCATTTCTTTCAAATAAACACAACAACGATCACAACGATAGAATGTAAACATTAAATTTAGAACAAAATCCCTGAGAAAATGTCAAGTCTGTGCTGAACTACGCTCCGGCCACGCCCCCCTGTTCAACAATGCACACACGGTGCACGGTCACATTCACTTCCTCATCGCCTGCAAATAATGTTTTTTTAGTCTTCTGTTCTGTTGATGCCTGGCAAACTAAAATCTTAGAAGTGTACTCATATTAGTGGGTGTGATTTGCACTTCAGGGCCACCGTACATATTCACTCATTTTAAGCAATCAATCTCCCAGAACAAAATTAGACAAAACGGAATTCACCAAAATGTCATGACACATTGAAAATGACGCAAATTGCGTTACAGCTGAACTTGAACAGATGTTTCGACTGAATGACAATAACAAGGAACGTCAGAAGTCACTGGCTAGCTAGCGTTAGCTAACTAACTAGCAAGATTACATACAAGCGATTCTCTAAAGTTGACAATACAACACTTGGATTTTTACCAGTATTCCTCACTTGTTGACAAATTGCCGTGTTTATCTTCCTTAATGCCTAATGCAACAACACTACAAATATCTTACTCGTTGCAAAGCACACCCATTAGGCATTAAGGACATTAAGGAAGACAAACACGGCAATTATTGGGTGTGCTATGCAACGAGTAAGATATTTGTAGTGTTGTTGCACTGGCTAATTGGCTATATATGTGCACCCCTATTTTAATCCTGTTTTTTTTGTATAACGTAGAATAAATGGACATATCATTTTTTATATAGGCTACTGTAAAATCCTTAAAGAACTAGGTTATGTGACAGGGAGTAGAAAAACGTTCAATGATAAGGTACATCTTTTCTTCTTAACTCCACTAAAGTGCCCGGGGCAATTCACGCATTCATGAACCGTTTTCTTATCCGGAATTCATCATAGGCTAAGACCAGAATTTAAGGATTTACCTTTCGCCTTTGCACATTTCTCTTATTCTTCCTTTCTTTTCTTCTTAAATTTCGCCCTGGATAGCTTTTGCCTTTTCATTATTTCGTTCTTCAAAGTTCTTGAACACACACACTCTAACCAAACGCCTCACTGTGCTAGCATGTTCTGATAACACCAAGGAGGTACGTACCCATTACTTTTTTAAGGGGACGTATACCTGGCTCATTTTACCCTAATGTTAGATTTATTTTTTGAATGTCAAAATATTGGTTTGAGATAAAGAAGGGGGCGCAAAGAAAAACTGCCCAGCAACAAAAAAATTAAAATAAAAACGTTATTGTTTATTTTTTGCTGGGCGCATTTTTTTGCGCCCCCCTCTGAGTGGCGCCCTAGGTGACCGCCTATACCACCTGTAGGAAAGACCGCCCCTATTTTCACTCTATATGTTACCTTTAGGAAACATAATTAGAAGCTCTGGGGTAAATTGTCACTGTTATGCAGATGATACTCAGCTATATATGTCTATAAAGTCTGGAGATTTTCCACATACTATGGTAGTATGTGAGCTATGGCTCACATAACTGGTGCTAAAACCATCTACTTTCTGAATAAAATTAACTCTGCTTCAAACCCCCACAAGCTTTTTTCTACCTTCTCCACCCTTCTTAACCCACCTCCCCCACCCCCTCCCTCCACCCTGACAGCAGACGACTTCTCCTCCTTCTTTGAGAAAAAAGTCGCCGACATTAGCAGTCGGTTCACTAAACCCACCTTTCCTACCCTCTCACCCTCCACGACTGACCCAACTAAATGTCTAAACTCTTTCTCTCCTCTGTCCGAGGCAGAGATCTCTGACCTCATTCTCTCTCATCGCCCCACCTCCTGTCCCCTTGATCCTATCCCCTCCCCTCTCTTTCAAACCATCTCCCCCTCCATCATAACTTTTCTTCTCCATGTCCTAAACTCCTCCCTTACCTCCGGCACCTTTCCCTCTGCCTTCAAACAGGCCAGAGTTACCCCTCTACTCAAAAAACCCTCCCTTAACCCTGCCGTCCTCCAGAACTACAGACCGGTATCACTACTACCCTTCTTCTCAAAAACAATTGAACGTGCTGTATCTAACCAACTGTCTTACTTTCTCTCTCAGAACAACCTGCTTGACCCCAACCAATCGGGCTTCAAGACTGGCCACTCCACAGAGACTGCCCTTCTTTCAGTCACCACTGCCCTCCAGTCTGCCAGAGCGGCTTCCAGGTCATCCGTCATCATTCTGCTGGACCTTTCTGCAGCGTTTGACACGGTTAACCACCAGATCCTGCTCTCCAGACTTTCTGTGATGGGCATCACTGGCACTGCACTCCAGTGGATCTCATCCTACCTGTCGGGAAGATCCTACCAAGTGTCCTGGGGAGGCAAACTGTCAGGCCCTCGCCAGCTCTCCACTGGTGTCCCACAGGGCTCCGTCCTTGGCCCCCTCCTCTTCTCTCTGTACACCACCTCACTTGGACCAATCATCACCTCCCATGGCTTCTCCTACCACTGCTACGCTGACGACACGCAGCTGTACCTATCGTTCCCCCCGACTGATCCGGGGATCTCAGCTAGGATTGAGGCCTGCCTCACAGACATCTCCGCCTGGATGACCGAGCGCCTCCTTCAGCTGAACCTCGCCAAAACAGAACTTCTCATCATCCCGGCTACACCCTCCATCTCCCATGATCTGTCAATCACCCTGGGATCTGCAACGGTGACCCCTTCATCCTCTGCCAGGAACCTTGGGGTTACCATGGATGACGAGCTCTCCCTCACAGCCCACATTGCCACAGTCTCCCGGTCTTGTAGATTCACCCTCTACAACATCCGGAAGATCAGGAGATACCTGTCTGAGCACTCCACCCAGCTGCTAGTCCAAGCAATGGTCCTCTCCAAGTTGGACTACTGCAACTCGCTGCTCTCTGGTCTCCCAGCATGTGCAACCCGCCCTCTTCAGAGGATTCAGAACGCAGCGGCCCGCCTGGTCTACAATCTACCCAGATGCTCCCATGTTACCCCGCTCCTCATCTCTCTCCACTGGCTACCCATCAACGCCCGTATCAGATTCAAGACCCTGGTACTGACCTTCCGAGCAGTGAATGGGACAGCACCCGACTACATCAAGTCTCTCCTGCAACCTTACACCCCCACCCGTCACCTACGGTCTTCCTCAGACAACCGCCTGGTGGTTCCACCCAGTGTTTCCCACACAGACTAATTTGTGGCGGTGCGCCACAGAATCAACACCGGCCGCCACATATTGCGTTTTGTGAAACATTTTTTTATCGCTATTTAGGTTAAAACACGCAGCGTATTCGGTCAGCTGCATTTCCTTTCCCCTGCTCTCCCTCCGTCTCTCTGTCACTCATGCGTCTTTCTCACATATTCACAGTCACAACGTCAGCACACGTTAGCAACAATGCATACATACGCCGTTCTACTAAGACCGACAGCTATATCAGCGAGCTTTCATCATTAGTGCCGTAGCTAAAAGTCGAGGAAAGTTGAGGCTACTTTTCGCTAGGTACCTTACTCGAAGGTTCCCCTTCGTTCTTTTGGTGAGAAGTCTCAGGAGCTAGCTACTTACCCGGCGTCCTGGAGCCGACCAGTTAAATAGTTGTTTAGCACTAGCGTGGCTACATGCATAATTGATATATTAGTTGTTGTTAATTTTGTGAAGGTGTGAATCATTTAGGATTAATATTTAATGTAACAAATTATTAACAAATTAACTGTGTAAAAATTATTGACGAAGGAATTATTACGACTCCCCCCTCCCCCCCCCGGTCTGACAACCCCCACCCCCCTCCCCGCCACAACTAGATTTCTAATCTGTGGGAAACACTGGGCTCAAGACTGCCAGGTCCCAACACAAGCTCTTCTCCTGCCTGGCCCCCCAATGGTGGAACCAGCTCCCCACCTCCATCAGGGACACTGACCCCACCTTCAAGAAAAGGCTCAAGACGCACTTGTTCCGGGAGTACAACGGCACTTAGGAATGCTTGGCTGGACCTGTTATTAGTTTCCTCCAGGATCACAATGACTCTTATTGAGTGACTTGTTGCTCTTGTAGGTTAGTTATAACGAAATTAAGTCTTGTACTCGCTGTGAAATATTTTACTATTGCTTGTTCTTCTACAGGTACAGTCCTGCACTTTTTTGTGGTTCATGTTGTTTTAATTTGTAACTTGTATAACTGCATGCTCTTATGGGTCTTCCCTTTTGGTACTTGTTTAGTTTTTTTACAATGTATGCTTCATGTTTTGTCTGCTTGCAATGTTTGGGACTACCTCGTTGTTATGATCAGTAACCTATGCTCTTTTGTAAAGCTCTCTCTTGGAAGTCGCTTTGGATAAAAGCGTCTGCTAAATGCATAAATGTAAATGTATGGAAAAATGTGTTTCTGGGTTGAGAACTTGGATGACAGCAAATTTCCTTCTTCTTAATTCGGATAAAACCGAGGTTCAAATTTTCGGTCCTAAAAAATACAGACATAATTTATCCAATCTGACACTAAACTTTTGACACGGCGTCAAAGTCTCACAAAGCCAGCTGGTAAAAAAATCACAATGGACCCAGACCTTTCGTTTGAATAACATATTAAGCAAATGACTAGAACTGCATTTTTCCATCTACGTAATATTGCCAAAATTCCTCTCAAAGGATGATGCTGAAAAACTAATACATACATTTGTTACGTCCCAATTAGACTACTGCAATGTCTTGTTCTCTGGCCTCCCAATTACCTACCTAAAAGATTTACAGCGGGTGCAAAATGCTGCTGCTAGACTGTTGACTGGAAAAAGAAAGTTTGATCACATAACATCTACTCTTGTCTCTTTACACTGGCTCCCTATCCAAGCCAGAGCTGATTTCAAAGTGATACTACTAACCTACAAATCTCTGCATGGATTGGCACCACTGTACCTCTCCAGTCTCCTTGCACCCTATTGCCCCACAAGGACGCTAAGATCTCAAGATGCTGGATATCTGGTGGTTCCCAAAATTAAGAAAAAAACTGCTGGAGGTAGGGCGTTCTCCTATAAAGCACCTTTTCTCTGGAACAAATTACCTGCCTCGATTAAGGAGGCTGATACTGTTTCGACATTAAAAATTAGGTTAAAAACGTTCTTGTTTAGTCAATTCTACGATTGTTAAAGGTAAGTATGTGTGTATGTACTTTATGTATAAACCTTGGATGCGTGTTTGCCTATGTGTGTATCACATGTAATTTTGATATTGTAATTATAGCTTATATGTTCATATAGCCCCATCTAGATGTTACATCTATATGTTAAAAATAAAGTAAACCCGTTACTGTGTATTGTTACTGTTATAGTTTCCGTTGCTGTATATTGTTACTGTTATAGTTTCTGTTACTAGTTGGAGACAAAGGGGGACGGGTTGTTTTCATCCTTATTCGTATAAGTATAAATTATTATTTCCCCTGGAACAGATTTCATGTTACAACCGAGGGGAGACTGTCGTTGTCTTGTTGTGTGGGGATGCATCAAATACCTCTTTTTGCTCTGTTAAATTGCTGCACTAGTCCACACTTGACCGGTGGGGATCTCATTCTATTATGACTGTAACTGTTAGCTGCTCCTGGCATTCTCTAATCCCTGCTCTCCCCTCTCTGCCCCCCCCCCCCCCCCCCCCCCCCCATGTATTAAAAGACAAAAACATATAAGTTAGTGGACTGTATACAGCTGTGTATTCTGGTTCCCCAAAAATATCCCAGATGTACTCTTTTGATCATCAAAGGTTCTGCTATGTGACAGGACACACTGACAGACACACACACACTCTCGAATCCATTCACACATGTGCACATACACGCACATACATCCAAACTATTTTTGGCAGATTTTCTGGCAGCATAGGGGATGGAGGCTGGAGGATGGAGAGGACTGGGCAGTTTCAGAGCAAGGACTTTAACAACTGCTGGAATGGAATGTAAACGCTGAGTCGGAGATTCGTTGTAATCTTTGATTTGTTCCAGTAACTGTAATATGACATGCCTGCTTAATCTGTAACACGTAATGATTTCGTGTTCACTCAACTAAAAAAATTATCCTTGCAGCAAAAATCCTTTGGCCTATGTCTTCGTCTTGTTCGGGTTACGGCTGCCATTTCATCAGGAGGCATATTAGATCATGGTTTACGCCTGCTTTTAAAAATCTGAGAATTTTCACCAAAAAATAGACCCAGCTAGCAAAATGACGTCCGCAGAACGTCCCCTGAACGTTCCCGAATGTTATCAGGACGTCGTAAGGGAACGTCCCCCATGACGTTTTTTTTGTAGGGTCCCCTGAAAGTCCCGGGGACGTCGCAGACAAACGTCCACGGGACGTCCATGTAACGTCCTCATAACATTTAGGGGACGTGCAGGGGACGTTTGTCAGCAAACGTCATGGGGACGTTCCCTTGCGACGTCCTAATAACTTTCACATACCAAATGCAGAATCAATTTCTCAACCTTAATTTATAGTCACATGTATGCATTTAATGGATATTTTGGGTATACAAAGTATAAAATGCATATTAGCCTATAGTGCAAAACTTAACTGAATGTGTTCACTTAAACTCAACAATGTAGGCCTAATTTAACTTCTTTATTTGTTTTTATCTACTTTAAGTATAACAGCTGCTGCTAAGTATTGTGTATTGTAACTTACTTATGTGTATGCTTGTAGAAGAAAAAACTATTTACATTATAAACAAACACTTTTTTCAAATGCATTTTAAAAGCCTGAATTAATTTTCGATATTTTAATTGTGTCAACCCCTCCTCATCCTCTCCCTACTCCTCCTCGTCCTTCACCAGTTCGTCCGGAATCGACACCTGCAACATGAATTAGCTACAGTTAGACAGCAGATCAAATGCAAAGAACATTAAACGGAATAATTAAATGAAACGGAAAGCTTCCCTGACCTTCAGTATCCAGATATTTACAACCATCTAGCTAGTGCTAATCAACTTTCCTTCATCTACTCATCGTAAACATTTGTCCGACGTAGCAACGTAGCATATCATTATGATACTTTTCTTGCAAATTGTCTTGGTTTAGTGTAGCTCTAGTCTAGAGATAACTGTCCAAAAGTAGCTTGCTACTCTACAGTAGAGTTAACGCTACTTGACTTGCTAGAACTGTAGCCTTCACCTGTCCAAAAGTAGCTTTGACTTTTGTATTTTCTGTATCCTTAAAGACACGACACTAGTGTGTAGGCATCCGATTTAGAGCTAGCTAGTGCTATCGAGAACATTGTTAGCTACTACTGTACAAATTAAGACGACACTGTACGACGTCTCAATTTAGCCGACTTAGAAAACCAGTGGCAACTCAAATTGGCTACAAATTAATATACATTAATTTTCAATATGGCTATTTCACGCTGGATAAACATACAAATACATAGCTAGATAGTAGAGCTAAAGTTTGTATTAAAACATTTTACCTCAAATTCTGTCCTTCAGGTGGCCCACCTTTAGCCTGGTCCTAACCAGACCCTCTGTACATTTCATTTGTACAGAGGGTCTGGGATCTCTCCATTGACAAACGTTAACTTCCTTGAAGGCTGGTCCTCTGTTAAAGTTTAAAACTATTGGATCCGCCCAGAGCCACTCTGATTTGATATAACCAATCGCAAGCGTTCGCCTTAGCCAATTCCTTCACCACTACTGTAACGGAGCTAGCTGCCGTAGCTGGAAAATCAAACTTTTCCCGAACCCCGTGGGGAGGAGGGCCACAACATCATGGCCGCCAACAAAACTCAGCAAGGAATGTTCTTGCTCCGGCTTTAACCTATATTCGGCAGCGTTGCCACAACGGCAGAATAGTTTCGCTCGCATCTTTCTCCGCCGCCATTACTGAACTACTCAAACAAGTGCACGACATTAACGTCATCGTTCTCAGCCACTCCCTCTGTTCGCTGATTGGACCTACAAAAAATGTGTTTCTGGAAACCGACTTCAGAGCCGAGCTCCCAGACCTAGTACAGAAGCAAAATCCAAATTGAGCGGAAGTACGTAGGAGGGCAGAGCCAGGCTAGCCCACCTCCCAGGAGTGCGCTAAATTACTCTAAACTAGCCAACTACACAAAAAACACTATTAAAAACACAATAACAAAGAAATAAACTATCAACACTAAAACTTAAGTTGATATATTTACACTAATTGATTATCAAACGGTATTATAGCTATAAATGAAGGATGAAAGATCAAAAAGATTGTCTTTCAACGACTTCTTCACTCAACAATAAGGTGCACGTCACGAGCGGTGACGTCCGTGAGAGATGTGCTGTAATAGGCTAGTATGGAACATTTCTAGAGACGCAGCTGGTGGTTGGATAGGCTGGATCCAGTTTAGATGCTTTGTTTCAGTGATGGTACATCCCCAAATTATTTATGACTATATAATGTTAGCCTGACGTTGTCATACTCATAATTCTAGTCAGAATATGAGTCTGAAAACTCTCCGTTGGGCTGTGCCTATGGGGCGTGTTTCAACCGAACTCGTAAAACAAATGCCTCTTCGCTCAATTGGATAGACCTGCAACCAATCAGAGCAACGTAATATGTTGTATATGGAAAACGAATTCAACCCAAGGGCTCTTTTGTGACGTTGTTGATTACGTTACTGTTGATCATCTGTCCATCATCGTATAAAGCCCTCCCTGGCAATTTCATTGGTCCGCCCAGATCCTGGTTTTATGTAGTTGTTCCCAATACGAGACCCTCCAGACCCAACTTCCCGACCAAATTTCTTTGTGGGCGGGGAGAAGTTGGGCTGGCAGCCAGGCTAATATAATGTATTACTTCGCTCAAATGCAAGTTATTGGTACCATACATAAACAATTGATTTAATACTGTACAGTTTCCAGAGTGACAGTAGGCTATAGCTCGAGCAATTCACATCACAGAATGACACACAAACGAAAATATCAGTTCGGAATTTAGATGGTTACGTTATGACCAACGAATGACGTTCTGGGACCCCCCGAAAGTTTTAAACATAATGTAATATCATAACCAACCAGGGACGTTCCTAGGGACGTCCTAAGGATAACGTCACGGTATAACCTATAGGGGACCAAATAGGAACGTCACCGAACGTCCCCAGGACGTCCCTTGTTAGCTGGGGAGGTGCGCTTTCACAGGCGGTTTTTGTACATATCGTGGAATACATAAAAGGGGTTATGCAGTGCGCTCAGCGTTCGAACCGGAAAACAGATGTAATGGTTTCCGCTTCTCACTTCTGTACACATCTGCAGCGCTAGGTGATCCAAATAACTTATACCCAGATAGCACACCTACGTCGGGCCGACGTCAGGCCGACGTATACAATAATCGTCGGCCCAACGTCGTATGGACATCGTTTGCACATTGGCAAGACGTCGCCGAGACGTCGGCAATTGATCGAAACCGACCTCCAGACGATGTCTGGACGATGAATCAAAACTGTACCAACCGGCCATTCTACAGATATTTCCTCTTAACTATACATTTAGTTGGGATCTCTCAGACAGCAAATATTTCACTATCTATCTGAAATGTCACTTAGCAAATGAACATACAATGGGCTATTAGCAGTAGCTAGCTACTTGATTCAACCTGGATTTTCTGTGTGTGGGTAACGAAGAGACACAATTCAAGTTAACAATCTTTTATTATCAGACTGGATGTTGATGTCATCAAGCTCTTAAATGAACTCCAACACATAAAAGAGAGATCAATGGAACAGAGAAACATAAATATACAGCTTTGCCTACAGTTCTGCGTCTTCCATTGGTCTCCGCCACCCTCTAACTGTCTTGGCTGCCATGGTTACAGTAGCTAACTGCCGAAATTTAAAGAAAAAAAATCTGACATATCACTGTTAAACCAGAATGTATTAGCCTATGTGTATGTATGCCTAGGTTACCTATTACAATACAACACTTTGACATAATATGTAGAGTGTATGTTTATTTTGCTCTAGTTAGTGGGTACATTTTTGTAAAATGTCTGACCAGTGTCGAACTAGCCTTGCCGGTTGGGGTCCCTTAGCGCTAGCTCTGTAGCATAACGTTCACTCAAACCTAGCTCATTACAGTAACTTTACACATTGTTGTAGGCATAGGCTACTTATCGTAAAACGTTTTGATATTTTTCTACTTTCATTTACTTACCTAATGACGACTGCTCCTTCTTTGAGAAGATAAATGACGGTTTAAAAAGTGAACGCCTCTGACTCGCGAGTCTCTGGTCCTAGATATGTTTGCAATACAACACGGAATGAGAATAATGGAACGTTCTTCCTGAAACAGTCAGTGATGAGCCGACGTATCTGCGACGTTTGAAATAGAGCACAGAGATGAGAAGAAATCCGACCATTTGCCGATGCTTATCCGACGTTATGAATAGAACACAACGTTTCAATCTTAAGCCGACGTCTGCCCGACCAGAGCCATAGAAAAAGAGAGTTGCGACACTTCCATAGACTCCCATTGTTATCGAGGAATGCGGAAGTAAAGCGTGTCTCACGCAACCTATAGACAAGTTCATGAGCCGTTTCCGCTCTACTTCCTGAACTGCTCCCCTATATGCAATCCACTTCCGTTCTGGCGGGCTGGGTTTGTTTTGCTAGCTAGATCCGTCGTGCCGACAAAGCACTGATATCGCAGTGACAAAGAGGATATAACATTTACAACATGAAGAAAAGTGGTTCGGGAACAACGTGTGCGGTAGTTGGTTGCAAACACTCGAGAAAGCACCTGAACGAGTGGTTGGATAGAGTGCTACGACCAGTTTTAAAACCTAGAATCGCCTCTAGAATTGCCTCTAGCCTGTTAATGTTACAGTGCGTTCACACTGCAGCGACGCGATGCGAGCGACAACATGTTTTCCATTCATTTTCTATGAAGCCAGGCGAATCGCTTGCGTGGTGCATTGTGGGTAGCAACGCGACAGAGTTGAGAACGCTCGTAACGTAGCAACCATGGCAAACATTTCTAACTTTCTAGGTTTCAGGGTGGAGGAGAAACTAATCGTTTGTGTGGCTGCTTACCCAGTCCTGTACGATACATAACTGTATTTGTACAGAGATGTTAATTTTAAAAAAACAATGCATGGCGCAAGGTTTGCCGAAGTTGTGGTTGCTTGTACTTGTCAGTTAGCCACATTACGTAACTTCGTTCTGTGGTAACTAGCTAGCTAGCCCGGCTGGAACTCCCTATCGTATCGACAGATTAGCAGAGACTGAGGAATATAGTAAAAGTTTTTTACACATGTCAACGTGTATGTCTATTAAACAGTTTTGTATGTTGTATACAAGTTGTATTTTGGTCGATGTTGCAACTACGTAAACCCAAGTCTGCACACTTGGCCATGACAACTACAACAGTGACTTTAGAGAACTGTTTAGCGTCATGAGTGTAATCTACATCCCCCCCCCCCCCCCCCCCCCCCCCCCCCCCCAGGTAGACAAGGCCGCTGCTTTGGATGAATTGTATGGGATTATCAATGGGCTGGAAAATGTGCACCCAGAGGCAGCTTTCATTGTTGTTGGTGATTTCAACAGAGCTAACATGAAGAAAGTCCTGCCGAAGTACTATCAGCACATTGACTTCTTCACACGTGGAGACCAGATCCTTGACCATTGTTATACAACATTCCAGGGCAGTTACAAACCCCTCCCCCGCCCTTCTTTTGGGAAGGCTGATCACACCTCCATTCTTCTCCTCCCCACATATGAACAAAAGCTCAAACAGGTCAGACCGGTTGAGAGGTAAGTTCACCTATGGAGTGACGACCCTATGTGGCGACCCTCCATGACTGCTTTGACACCACTGACTGGCTGATGTCAAGGAGGCAGCAAATGGGGACATTAATGAATACTCAGACACTGTTTCCAGCTACATCCAGCACTGCATTGACGATGTGCTCCCCAAGAAGGTTGTCCGGTCTTTCCCAAATCAGAAGCCCTGGGTTGATGCCGTGGTCCGGGCCAAGCTGAGAGCCCGTACTGTCGCCTTTAATTCTAGGGACCCTGATGAGTACAGGAAGGCCAGATACAACCTTCTGAAGGCCATCAAAGCAGCGAAAAGGGCTTACAGGACCAAGGTGGAGTCCAGCTACCATGGCTCTGACCCCAGGCGCATGTGGAGTGGACTTAAAGCCATTACAGACTACAAAGGGAGAGGCTACAATGAGACCCAGTCCTCTGTCCTACTGCCAGACGAGCTGAAGTCCTTCTACGCTCGCTTTGAGAGGGACAGTGACCCCCCTGCAGTGGAGCTACCTGAAGGCCAAGCCAGTGGTGTGCCTACACTAACTGTAGCCGAGGTGAGGCTATGCTTCAAGAAGATCAACCCTCGCAAGGCACCTGGCCCAGACGGCATATCAGGTAGGGCCCTTAGGGGCTGCGCTGACCAGCTGGCAGGGGTCTTCAGTGACATCTTCAACCTCTCCCTTAACCTGTCTGTACTCCCCACCTGCTTCAAGAGGACCACCATCATCCCTGTGCCCAAGAACACCAAGGTCACACGTCTGAATGACTATCGCCCAATAGCACTGACCTCTGTCATCATGATCATCGAGCGGCTAGTCAAATCATTCATCTGCTCCTCGCTGCCCCCCACACTGGACCCTATGCAGTTTGCATACCGGTCCAACAGGTCTACAGACGATGCCATCGCTCTGACTATGCACACCGCTCTCTCCCACCTGGACAAGGGGAATACATATGTGAGGATGCTGTTCATTGACTACAGCTCTGCATTCAACACCATCATCCCCTCCAGACTGGTCTCCAAGCTTGTGGACCTGGGACTAAGCACCTCCCTCTGCAAGTGGATCTTCCACTTCCTGACGGGGAGGCCACAGGTGGTGAGAATCGGTGACCGCACCTCATCTGTACTGATCACCCACACAGGCACCCCCCAGGGCTGTGTGCTCAGCCCTCACCTGTTCTCCTTGTTCACCCACGACTGCGGCAACGCACAGCTTCAACCTCCTTGTTAAGTTTGCTGACGACACAACCATCGTGGGCCTTATCTCTGACAGTGACGAGTCAGCCTACAGAGAGGAGGTTGACATCATGGTGTCAGGACAACAACCTCTCTCTTCACATCAGCAAGACCAAGGAGATGATTGTGGACTATAGGAGGCGGCGGGAGGAGGAGCATGCACCCCTATTCATCAATGGATCGGAAGTGGAGAAGGTCAGCTGCTTCAAGTTCCTCGGGGTGAACATCAGCAATGACCTCACCTGGTCTGTTCACATGGACAAGGTGGTCAAAGCGGCCCGTAAGCGCCTCTTCTTCCTGAGGAGACTGCAGAAGTTTGGTATGGATTCAGTAATCCTCACTAACTTTTACAGATGCACTATAGAGAGCATTCTGACTGGTTGTATCACAGTGTGGTATGGGAGCTGCACAGACCGGGACCGCAAGGCCCTACAAAGTGTGGTCCGTTCTGCTGAGTTCATCATCGGCAGGAAGCTCCCAGCCCTACAGGACACCTACCACACATGTTGCCTAAGGAAAGCCAGCAGGATTCTAAGAGACTGTTCCCACCCATCCTTCAGTCTCTTTACCCCATTGCCTTCTGGCAGGCGTTACCGCAGCATCCGGTCGCGCACACGCAGACTGGACAACAGTTTCTACCCAAGGGTCATCAGGCTTCTCAATGGACACTGATATGGACATTTTACTGCACACTAGTCACTTATACACTGTCACTTTCAGCTACTGGTTGCTTTTTCAGTAACATTGCACTACTGTACCTCACTGTACCTCGCCACCAGGCTCCTGTTTGGTCATTGACATAGTCACTGATCTGCAAATTTGCACTATTGCACTGTACTCCACTTAGGTTAGTATAGGTTATAGGGTTGAAACAGGTTTTTTTGTGCATTAGGGTTAGTATAGCGTACTATTTATTGTTATCTGTAATTTAGGAAGTGTTAGGGTTAGTATAGTCGTTTATTTATTGCTATCTGTATATTTAGGAAGTTCACTCATCTAAGCTCAGCATAGATGTACATTTTTCTGTGTACTTATATGTTATGTTATGCCAGGTGCTTGCGTTATCTTGTCTTAAGAATTTCAGTGCCCAGTCTAACCTTGTGTTGTTCTGTGCATCTGACAAATAAAAGACTTGAACTTGAACTACATTCTACATTTATCTGTTTGAAACGCCCCCGAGCGTGGTGAACTGTGGGAAGACAAGCGATGGCAAGCGATTCACGTTGCTGCAGTGTGAACGCACTGTTAGGCTATACTACAGTATTGTTTGTAGGATATTCACATTTTGTTAGTGTTCCTTTGTCCTATTGTTGCAGTGGATTTAATCATTATACATTGATATGTGGATATAATAATTCAAACCTTTCAAAGTGCCAATACAACACATCTATATCAGCCCGGCATGAGGTGTGTAGCCAACCGGTGCTTGTTTAAAGCAGTCATAACCGGGTTCATAAGAATAGATACGTTGGCACTTCAGGCAGTGACAATTGCCACATAAATAAGGATAACAGTGTAGGGAGTAAGGTGGCTGAGCGGTTAGGGAATCGGGCTAGTAATCTGAAGGTCGCCAGTTCACCCTACTTGCCTCGGGGGAATGTCCCTGTACTTACTGTAAGTCGCTCTGGATAAGAGCGTCTGCTAAATGACTAAATGTAATGTAAATGTAAATGTACTGCCTGTCTTGTCCTTCTGAAGTTGTAAAATTGAATAGGCTGAACATCAACATGTAACATCAAGTATAGCCTAGAAATTCCAAACGAATTAGCGTTAGCTTTCAATTTTACGTATGCCTAGGCTACTTGTACCGTGTCCTGGCAATAAATAAAGAACATTATGCTACATGTTTTGCCAGGACAACTGGCAAGACCATTGAATGTTCATGATGTTCCTGTGTGTTTATTCCTTTGACTGGGTACAACAACGCGATCAGTCAACCGACCACAAATGGTTTTAATGTCGGGCTACTAATTTATTGAACAACTTCTGTCTGATACGTGTGGCATCCTTTAGCCAAATAATTATCCTACATTTTGCTGAGAGATTGAAGAGCTAGACAACAAATGTTCTAATGAATCACCGACTTCTGACATCTGCCTTTGCTCCATGTTAAAAGCTCCAAAATGATGGACTGGCAAAAGCTTCATAACTATAAATATACTCTAAATGTATTTAAGTATGCCGACGACGTTATCCACAAGTACATGCCACAACGTTGGCAACTTATCCAGTAGTAAATGTCAAACGTCAAGTATGTCAAAGTAGTAGAACCATGATCCCAAGCTAGCATAGACAAATCGCTGTGTTTATACCGGCAGACGCTGTGCAAACCACTTCCGGCGGAAATGAATTGCATATTTATAAGCGGAGCTAGTTCAGACAAGGAACTCGGGCAGCGCGCGCCATATCACCCATCGCCGTGTTCTCAGCCCATAGGCTTAGCTTGATAGGCGGCGTTATAAAGTCGCACACATGCACGCACACGCGTCCTCGATTACCCTTGTGTTCTGCGCTGCTGCCATTGCAGTGCAGTACACTCCCGACTGCTCCCCGTTCTCTGTGTTGTGTCGGCCTGTCTGTCGTTCGCGTTTCCCTGTCCGTCTCTTCGGTCCCTGACGCCGTGTGCGTGTTTTGGGGATCTGAACGAAGGTTTCGAGCTGCTTCCCCATGATTCGCCGTTCCATCCGCTCCACTGCATGCTGCCTGGGGAAGGCTCCGGCGAAGGGCGGCTCCGTTTCCCGTGCTGCTGTTGTGCTGTCCAAAAGGGGGCTTGCCCTAGCCGACCACGAGCACTCGCGGCATATCCGAGGAGCGACATTTGTTTGCAGGTACCATCGTGAATCACGTTCAGGTTCTCGGTGCACAGACCTGTTGGACAGGCGTCTGATCGAGTGCGGGGTGTAGGGTTGGACATATCGTGCAAGGACAATGCAATGTGCACGCTTCTCAGTTTACAATAATAGGGGCATTAATGCTTTGCTGCACAAGCCCGCATTCGAAGAAGCAGCCAGAGTTCGCTAGGTAGCTGCTAGCCATTAGTAGTGTTACTGTTACTAAGCCGCCCTGTTTGTCACTGCTTGACCGAGCCGAACAGAAGTGCTTGCTGTATTCGCGCCGTTTAAATTGATTGTTAGAATTGTGGAGCAGATCCAATCTACTCGCTCGCGTTCTTTCAATTCCGTGCAGCGGTATTATGAATACAGCGGAAGCACTGGAGTACATCGTCCTAGTGACATTTTAAGTAGCCTAACAATGGAGACGGCAAACGTTGTCGGTTAATAGCAGTAATAGTTTACTAGGATGCGTCATGTAAAGGAATGAATACACAATGCTAATCCTGCTGCAATTCCATATACTACTAGTTATGTCTCTTACTTATTAGATAGGCATAAAGTCCCATGACATGCTGTTTTAAATGCTTTATGCAGGCCGTAGCGGTCCCCTAATATTGTAGCCTATCTCCATGTTGTCTTGTGACATCCTAACAGGAATGTGTTCAATTTGAGTATTGAACTGCGTTTTCTCAAGGCAGAGAAGAATTCCCTGGCCCGGTTACTCCTGTAGATATACCAATGTGTACTGACAATGCTGAATGTGTGTCTGATGTAATCAATGATAATAATAAAAAAATAATAAGATAAAATAAGTAACGATAATGATGAGCCAAGAAGCTTGTGAGACGGTCCGCATGAAGCCAGCTATACTGATTGCAATAGGTATCTGCATGCTGCAGGTAGCCTGCAGGGACGCTTCCCCGATCTGTGCCCTCGTCAAAGGGCAAGAGAAGTCAACCCCTGCCTAGCTTTGATATTCTTATACATACCATGATGCATTCTCTCTGAGCCCTCTGCCTGTAAACATGTCTGTGCTGTGCCCTTTGCAGGGTACACCGTTTTGAGTCCCGCAAGCTGCAACCGTGTCCATCAAAGCATTGATGGCAGATGTCCAGTTGTACGTTCGGTGTGCGGATCCTTCATCATGCAGCCTTCTGGGGAGCCCGTCTCTCCGTCTTGTAATGAGCGGTTCAAGGAAGCAGCGGGCCGAAAGCAGACAAACGTCTTCCTAACACTCCACCTTTACTGCACAAACGACCACTGAGACAGGGGTGCTTCGTAATAAGTCGACACCCTGCTCGATAGCGTTTCTCGGGTTCTGCGGTGTAAAGGTACCCCCACTGTGATGGTCCACACTAACTACCTTTTGTCCCCTCTCCTTCATGCGCCAGTACCTGCTGTACTGCCCCAGGCGACACCTGATGAGCCCCTGTTTACCAGTGACGCAGCCGGCAAGGCCACGACCGTGGCTCATGCAACTCCACTAAGTTCTGTGCGAGTGCTATGGCCTGTCCCCGGAGCTGTATACGGCGTATTCCTTCCGGATCAGGGCGGCTGCTTCTGGTGTCCACGTCCGCACTGGACGTCGTGGAAGGGCAGAACTCATGAGCGCTTGAGAACAGAGACCGGGACCGTGTCGGGCGATGCTTGCAGCCGGTACACAAGAGGCTTGCATTGGATAACGCTCTGCGACTATCTACTCTAGGCTGAGCAGGCGCTCAAGAAGAAACCGAGCAGGAACTCAAGAAGAAGCCGAGCAGGCGCTCAAGAAGAAGCTGCGCAGGCCTCCAAGCTGAGCAGGCGCTCCAGATGCTGAGCAGGCGCTCCAGATGCTGAGCAGGCGCTCCAGATGCTGAGCAGGCGCTCAGGAAGCTGAGCAGGCGCTCAGGAAGCTGAGCAGACCCTCAGGAAGCTGAGCAGGCGCTCAGGAAGCTGAGCAGGCGCTCAGGAAAGTGAGCAGGCGCTCAGGAAAGTGAGCAGGCGCTCAGGAAAGTGAGCAGGCGCTCAAGCTGAGCAGGCCTCCAAGCTGAGCAGGTGCTTAGGAAGCTGAGCAGGCGCTCAGGAAAGTGAGCAGGCGCGCAGGAAAGTGAGCAGGCGCGCAGGAAAGTGAGCAGGCGCGCAGGAAAGTGAGCAGGCGCTCATGAAAGTGAGCAGGCGCTCAGGAAGCTGAGCAGGCGCTCAGGAAAGTGAGCAGGCGCTCAGGAAAGTGAGCAGGCGCTCAGGAAAGTGAGCAGGCGCTCAGGAAAGTGAGCAGGCGCTCAGGAAAGTGAGCAGGCGCTCGAGAAGGCGCTCAAGCTGAGCAGGCCTCCAAGCTGAGCAGGCGCTCAGGAAACCGAGAAGGCGCCCGAGCAGAAGCCGAACAGGCGCCCGAGCAGAAGCCGAGCAGGCGCTCGAGAAGAAGCCGAGCAGGAGCTCGACAAGCAGCCGAGCAGGAGCTCGAGAAGCAGCCGAGCAGGAGCTCGAGAAGCAGCCGAGCAGGAGCTCGAGAAGCAGCCGAGCAGGAGCTCGAGAAGAAGCCGAGCAGGAGCTCGAGAAGAAGCCGAGCAAAGCGCTCAGGCTGAGCGGGGCGCTCAGGCTGAGCGGGGCGCTCAGGCTGAGCGGGGCGCTCAAGCTGAGTGGGGCGCTCAGGCTGAGCGGGGCGCTCAAGCTGAGCGGGTCTGAGACCTCCGGTAACCAATGTGGTCCGCATGTATCTTGTGGTTGGGTGGCTTTATACATTGCAATGGTAGTATGTCTCTCGGATCTCCATGCAGCCGTGGTGATCCGCAGACGTCCTCTGATGCGCTATGTCGCCATCTGAATCCAGTGTCTACATGGGGACGTCCGTCCAGATGCCCTGGGAACAGCGGATGCACCGCTGATTTGTCTCACACATAGTTTTGTTGCTAGTAACAGTGGGATGTCACATGGTCCTCCTGAGGCTCAGGAGGCGCGACGCTCCGCTCAACACATAGTATAGACTGGCGGAGTGTCGGTGTTTTGGGGATTTAACTTGTTGCTCCCTGCCACATGTCATGCATGCTGCAGTGAAGCCAGGGAGCGCTCGATCGAGATGGTGCTGCTGTCTGTCCCGCCAAAAACCATTCACACAGGTTGACAGCAGTGGGGGTTTTTTTAACTACAGCGAGCTACCGGAACCACGTGACAAAAAAGCTCTAGCTTTTTTCCTGCGTTTCACTGGCAGTGAGTGTTCATAATGTTGTAGTTCACTTCATTTTACACCAAAAACGTCAGGGAGGACTGCCTGATGTAGATAGGAGTCAGCTGAAGATAGCCAGAATATCAGATTTCTTTAACCGAGCCTGTTTCATTTGTCATTTGCCTGAGAAAGCAACTTCCGTTGGCCAGCTCCATTGAAAACCATTCAAAAAAGTTGACAGCAGTGGGGCTTTTTGGAACTACAGCGAGCTACATGAACCACGTGATCACGTGTCGGCGAGATCAAAGCCTGTCGCAACTCTCTTTTTCTATGGCTCTGGGCCCAAGGATTTTATAAGTTGTATTACTCTCTACATTAGGCTAAGTGTGACAGTAATAAAGTTATGAGTTCATATAACGTTATAATAGCCTAACGTTAGGCCGTTTCCCAGGAGGTAGCACTAACACTAGCTCTACACATTAACTACAACGTTACAGTAGGCTACATAGCTACACAACTAGTGCTAAGTTATCAAAGAAATATATGAATTCAGCAAATTAATTTAAGAAGCTCATTTTAATTTAGTGTCATATCCATATCATTATTCTGGTTTCTATAGCTAGGACCTATCGTTCCTAGAAGGAATTACGTTTACTAGCCTACTACTAGGCCCAAAAAAACGTTAAAGTTAGCAGGTGTATAAGATTACGCTACCGACAAAATTGACCTGTAAATAAATACTGTCACACTGGTAGTTGTTGCAGTTGATTGCCAAACACTGCATTCTTTGAGTCCACTTGGACTTCTACAGGTACAGTCTTCGTTTGACTGTTTTAATCGTCTGCGAGCAAAAAAAAGGCTACTCCCCAGGGTACTCGGGGCTCTGGAAGTCCGTTTGGCAATCCTGTGTACATGGGAAATTGTAATGAAGGGTAGCTCCTTTAAACACCGGCTATAGTAGGTGGCCTTTACTACACTGTGTTTACCTCAAAAGCGGCTGGCCGGAAGTAGTTACAGCTGTTTTGTAGAACCCGGAAGAATGTTGCGCATAACCCCTATTAGGCGCACGTAACGCATCACCTCCCATCTCTTTAAAGGAAACTGCCACTTTCCAATGGCAATTTGCCATTTTCAGTTCCCGCGACAGGCAGTCGCAGGAACTTTTACTTTAGTGCGCCATGTTTGTACGTACCTCGCCATGCGCCCCAATTGCGAAACAAATATGCCTGAAATGGGCGCAAAGGCGTTAGTACATGAGGCCCACAGTGTTTTGCAAATAACTAAACACACTTTTCTTTATTAGACACAGAAATTTAAGATTGTCACTTCATTAGCTTTTTTAGACACTGCCCTGTAAAATGCCACACATGTGAACGAATGTATCAAACACGGGCACAAGTGTACAAGCACTAAAGTGCTAAACTGTAAACATACCAATCCAGGTAGTTGTTGGCCTTCAGATAGCTCAGAAGGGGCTGTTTAGACAAGTAAGAGGCTAAGTTCCTGTTGGTTATTCCATCTAACAAGGAAAGGTGCTCTGATTGCAGTGACTGTCTGGTTCATATGAAATGTAAGCATGACCTTTCTAAGCTTGCCAATACAGCTAAATAGGCTGCAGAGGTGGTAAATGTAGATTTTGACTGCATGGGGAGAAGGTCTGGAAAAAGAGCTTTCAACTGTAGTAACAGAAAATAGCAAATTGTGTAAGAAATGACTCGCTTACTGAGAAAATTGTATTAGCTTTGCACAGCCAAGGAGCCGGATGAAACCAAAGCTTTCTTTTTCACTTGGTATTCACTTTATTTTCATCCCTCCTTTTTGGAAAAAAGTTGCTCTGAACTATTTATTCTCACTCAATTGCTGGTATTATTGCTATAATTTTGACCAGCGCTATATTGTTAGTAAATGTAAATGGTTTCTTGCATTAAAATGCAAATGTGGGCAGGGGAAGAAAACCCACAGTCAGCGTTTTAAAATCCTGCATGAAAAATGTTACCTTAGGAACCGCGCATACAATTAGTGTACCAGTGTAGAAAAAAAGCTTAGATTAGAAAAAAAAGATTATCTATCTACATTTGCATAGAGTGAATTCTATTATGATGTGAAAAAAGAACTATGTGGGTGGATGATCAAGTTATACTAACATGAGTAAACAACAATTTAAGAAGATCTAGTGTTTAGATAATCACATATTCTAGACGATCACTTGTGTAATGATTGATGGAACAGCCTAGAAGCCAGCCTTTCATGCATACCAAATCAAATTCACACACATCTAGCCGGACACAATACCTCACTGATCCTGGCAGGAACATGTCACTATTGAAAATCGCTCAAAGGAAGGTGAAATATAAAATTTGTCATCTTAACATATATTAGAATGCCTCCCAGTCCCACCTAATATATGTAGCTAGCGTTTCTATCCTGATAAATGTTTCCAGTACATCTTTGCCAAAGTGGTGGGTTGGGGGTGGGATTAGGGTGGATGGGGTGGGTATGGAAGAGATGTGGTAGCTAGTCTTAAACATCACCATCAACACGGCACCAGAATGTGGCAATTTCCTGGTGAGATGGCTGTCAGTCAGTCAGTCAGTAGCATTTTTTTATAAAGCACATTTGAAAATAACAGCTGTTAACCAAAGTGCTGCACAACAGTGAAAACAAACAATAGGACACAAAACACAATCACAGAAAGTGCAAAATAATGTTTTTACCACTGTACCTACCAATGGCTATATGCAACAATAAATAAATGAGTTTTAAGAGATTTAAAACCATCATTTGTTGATGCAGGTTTTATATTACTGTAAATGGCAAATTATTCCAGAGCTTTGGAGCAGCCACCGAAAAGGCTTGATCTCCCATCAGTTTGAGACGTGTCCTTGGAACAATCAAGTAGACTACGGTTTATCGGAGGTCTCGTGATGTATTTTGATGGAATGAAAGAAGATCAGAAATATACGGAGGAGCCAAGCCATGCAGACCCTTATAAACAAACATGAATGCTTCAGTAACCATGACTAGATTACGGACCTGATTGGGCGTTAACAAGTTTACAGCTACATTAGTTTTTGCCTAATGCTTACACACTAAAAACGAATGCTTAGACCAAAGCCTCAATACCTAAACTTCTTGTAGCATACCATAAACACAGTGTAACCATAGCTTACAGTTTTTCTCAATTGTTTACACACAAATACTGGTACTTGAGACACAATGACCACAACATCTAACTCTACCCCCCTGAACTAATTCTGCTAAACTACAAGCACAATTCCTGCTTTACACTCAAATTGCAGTTTTTAAAACACACTTTTTTCAAAACGCTACACACAATTCTCTGCATTTGGCACAATTTTCATTAAAGAAAATCTCTTGTTTTCCGAAGGAACACACTGTCATTCAAATATGCACACTGACGCATTGCATGGGCAAACACCTGTCACACAGTTTTACTGTACAATAAGCAATCAAAGCTTCAGCATAAAAGGGCAGCAGGTGACCTCTTCTGTTTTGAGGCAGAGGCAGAGCCAAAGGAGTGAGAGTAAGAGGAGGAAGACGGGGAGGACGAGGATGAGGAAAGCCAAGGACTGTAATCTCTGATGAGATCCGAGCCACTTTGGTTGACCTTGTGGGCAACCATGGTCTAACAATGAGGGAGGCTGGGCAAAGAGTATAGCCAAATTTGAGCAGATACACTGCAGCATCCATCATCCTTTCCGAAATGAAAATAGGTAAGCAATCTATTCTAACTAGAAAATTGCAGAAGAGTTACGGCATATCAATACAGTACTCAATGAGTACAGTAGCACAGTATTGCCTGTGGACTGTTCTGTAGGACTGTAAAAATAAAGTATGTTTCAAGTATTTGGAAAATGTATCCTTACTTTGTATTCCTACACAGTATTTACAGTATTTCACTATTTTTTGGCAGAACTGAAAGATTACCAACACAAGGTGGTCGGGAACGTTTTCTGTGTCCTGAACAGGACACTGAAATCATGAACATGGTCCTAGAAAATAACGCCATAACATAATGGCAAATACAAAGAAAAATAATAATAATGTATCTGTATACAGTAAATTATTCTGTAGTTATGTATGTAAAACACTGTATGTGCAACTTTGTGTTGTTTGGGATGTACACTGTGTACATTGTTTTTGTGGGAAAAATAAGATATATTTGTTACCGTGTATTTGTGTGTTCTGAGTATAAAAACTATATTCTCAAATGTTTTACAACACACGTATGTATGTACTGTCTGAAGTAAGTGTAATACTGAACAAAAAAAGGCTTAATCATTATGATGAATAATGAGAAGAGGTGTTTTCCATTCATTATAGTGTTTTACATTGAACACATTAGTGTTCAACTGGTTCTTATAAATGTCTAATCATTTGATGGTTTGTGTGTCATTTGAAAATAAAATTACATTTGGAGAATAATTAACATAGTTTTGAATGTAAAGTTTCATTTTGCAGAATAAGTGAGGGGTTTTGCTCATTGTGTGTGTTTTAATTTGTGTGTAGAGTTCTGAGAGTATGAGGCATGCTTTCAGAAAATGTGCGTAACCAATCGAGAAAAACTGTAAACACATGGTCAACTTTGCACTTTGTATGCAACTTAAATTCAAATTAAATCTCCTGCTATCATTGGGAAAACACTGTTCAAAATGCAAAACTAATCTAGCAATTGTAGGCACTTACATACACACCTAAAAACACTTGCACAGAAAACAGAACACCAATCGGTCTGAGCCTTAGCACTACAAATAGGCCTCCGGTAAGCCATTTTGAGAACTTTGCAAGCATGGAGGCAATAAGAGTCAGAGTAAGAGGAGGACAAAGAGAGATAGGAATCTGACGTGGAAGAGGACGAGGGAAAGGACCAGTGCGGAGACGTGTATCCTATGACATCAGGGCTACTCTGGTGGACCATGTGATAAATCATGGCCTGTCCATGAGGGAGGCTGGGCAAAGAGTCCACCCAAACCTCAGTCACGACACAGTAACATCGATAATAAGGACATTCCGACTGGAGAAAAGGTGTATCTTTAAGTTTCTACTCCAGATTGTACCTACTGAATGTGTCACATGATTCTGTATCATATTACAGTATTCTACAGAAACATAGCTTTAGAATGAAGCAGCTGTACAGGGTGCCATTTGAGAGGAACAGTGTCAGGGTCAAGGATCTGCGCCATGATTATGTGCAGGTATGTGTCACTACTCTACATACTATATATTGTGATGTGGGAATAAGGGTTTATGCTGCCACCTGCCCTGCCTGTAACGTGTAGTTTTTGTCTATACTGACCCAACCTAGCCCCTACTCGTGTGAAAATATAGACATGTTGCAGTTACTGTATGTGTTTTCAGTAACACTTTTTAATATATTCTGTTACAGAGAGTTCTGGATTTTGATGCCGCCGAACTGCCACATGAGTTCATCTATGTGGATGAGGCAGGCTTCAATCTGGCCAAAACCAGGCGTCTGGGCCGTAAGGTAGTTGGACAAAGGGCCATTTTAAAGATCCTGTGAAGCAAATTCCATGACTTGCTTCTCAGTACATTATATACGTGTGAAATGAGTTCCTGAAAGCATGTGCAAAGCGCAAAACTTTGTCGCACTGCAATGTGGAGTTAAACCGTTGAACAGTTTTTCTCTTCCGTTTTCAGCTCAGGTTTTGTATTGGCGGAGCCAGAACCAATTTGTTCATGTTTCATAGTAATTGGTGTCAATGGATCTCCTTATACTGAAACGTTCATGTTCTAAACTTGGAATATTGTTTGTCAGTTCCTATAAAACTATAAATTAAGAGTAATGCAACAGTTACTTATCATTTTGAACAGTAGTATCAATTGACCGTTAGATCTTTGTAATGTAAGGAAATGACAGACATTTCAGATGTTATGTGTGAATTTACATTTTGAAATGGTGATACTTTGAACAGATGAGTATAGTTCAATGATCAAATGATCTAAGGTGAATGTGTATTGTATCCAAGCAATCGAAAATTGCATTAGCGTTTTGAAAAATGTGCATTTTGATCATCTGTTGTGAGTTTTGTGTCTAGAGTTTTGTAAAAGGACATCAAGGTTCTGAAATTTGTGTCAAAGTGATTGTAAAAAACTGTAATACATAAAACACTCAGAGACTGCAGTCTTTGAGTCTGTCTTCAGTCTCTTTGGCCATACAATTCACATATTTCATTTATTTTTCACACAATATGCAGTCAGTGCACACATTTCCACAACGCTTACATTTTCTTAACAGACAAGCTAGACCTCCCAACAAAATGATGGATTGTTTGTGTAGTATTTACGAATATTAACACACAACAATCCCACAATAGCAAAAACAATTATCCAAACCTTAGATACATTATAAAACATCTGCTTCTGCAATGCTATTAGTTCAAAAACAACATATCTCAGCTGGAAAAAAAAGACAATTGAAAAATGGACACACAGCTGATTTATGTTGGGTAAAGTGGGCCAACCACAGCTGATTCCAGTCTAGCTTAGACTCAGTGGCAGGGGTTATTTCCTTCAATTACTATAAAAGAAGGACTTTGAGGAGTCAGTTTTTGGAAACAGAACAATACAAACACTGTAATGTTTGGACGAGGAAGAGCAAAGGGCCCAGGGAGATTCGAGCAGGCCCAGTGAGAGATGGAGGGAGAGGTGCAGAAGCAGTGAGAGATGCAAAAGGAGGTGCAGGTGCAGTGAGAGAGCAGGGCTGGGGGATAAGAGCAGGCCCAAGGAGAGGGCAAGGTAGAGGTGTAAGAATGCGTGGTGGTGGCATTCCAAGGGCTGCAAAACAGTAGTCAGTGATGAACTTCGTACCACTTTCATTGACCATGTAATCAACCACGGTCTTTCACTAAGAGAGGCTGGTGAAAGAGTGCAACCCAAGTTGAGGTGGTCAACGGTTGCCTCCATTAAACGCATCTTTCAACAAACCAATATTTAGTTCACTGTAAGCATTACTGTAAAACCTTTTCTGTTTTATTACTGTATACTGTGTTTTGTACTGTACTTCCTTTAGTAAACAGTAAGAAAAAAAAAGAAAAAAATAGCTTTTTACTGAAATGTATTTGAATGTGAACATTATTGTATATGTGGACATACAGTTCCCAACCAAGAAATTTAGTGTAAAAGGTTGATTGCATGTTTTGCATGCAAATACCTGAAACATAAGTCTATGCAGTTTTTACAATGTCAACAATAGCCAGTATTTTGAAACCTGGTGTACTTTGAATGACTGCATGTACCTTGTGAGGTGAAAACAAGTGTTATTCTTTGAAAGAATAATTTAATTTAGAGTCAGTTTTTTTAGTGTTTTGGTAAAGTCAGTGTGTCCAGAGAAACATGTGTTCTGTCTTGAAATGGAGAGTTAGTATATATTTAACAAAATGTGTTTTTGAGAAGAAAATTATCCATTTGGCCAATTGTGTTTTGTAGGTGTCAGTCTGGTGTTACGTAAGAGTTTAGAAAATGTATCCGAAATATTGGTAAGCGCTTCTTAGCGATTGAAAAAAACTGTAACATACTTGTGTTTTTTTTTCATTCAAATTTGGACGTGTAGTTAACAACACATACTTCTGTGGTGTGATGAACTTAAAACTCATTTTCAATTCCACTTTACAGGATCTTTAAATGTCCCTGGGTAGTGTGGGGGAAATATCACCTTGTGTGCTGCAATTAGTTTTTTACAATCGCTATGACACTAATTTCAATATTTCTAACAAGTTTCCAAAACTCTTAACGTGCCAACGCACCTGGAAAAACAGTTAATTTCATGCTGAAAATCACAATGTAAACTAAACTAAAACACCAATTGTCATAACACAAAAATACACTAAACATTACACCATGTCTACCAAAACACTAACACACGTTCTCTTTCAGCAGGAACATTTAATCATTCATAGCACAATGTCATAAAAAACATTAACATCAGATGGAATTACAGAAACTGCATTATTTTATATGTGTCAGGTCTCACAGTATATAGATTATAGTTTGCATTTGAAATGCAGTTTCTTTTGAAGCCTCTCTACATTTTGGTTTTGTTGGGTTTAGTAAATGCATGCATTTTGTTTCTTTTGCTGCAGAAATTCAGAACAAAAAATGAATGACCAGCTCAGAGTAGCTTTATAGAATGTACCGTTACTGTATTGAAAAAAAGAAGACAGAGACATCATTGCTGCAATATAGTCTTCATTTGCAACAGGACATTGCTGCAAGAAATATGCAATATAGCTTCCATTTACAGTATTACCCTAGCTCTGGCCCTTCTCTGAGCGCCACCACACATTCTAACTCCTCTCCCGCTCCCTTTTCCCACTCCTCTCCCTTGTCCTGGTACTTGTCTCCCTCTCCCTTGTGCAGGCATTACAGTATTCTTACTTTCTTTGTGTATATTACTGTATATCTATATTATTCTTTTTCCACACAAGATCAGCCCAAAGAGGTCCTCTTCACTGTCTATACCATAGGTCATGCAATTGAAAGAACCTCAACACCTGAGTGTTTCCTAGTTGGGAATCAGCTGTGATTTACAGTATTTGAATAACCAGCTGTTTCTCAGTGGCAATAGAATAAAATACAGGGGATATTTTTGTGTTTCAATTCACAATATAAACAGCTGTTCACTTTGACTTTGGCCAATAATTTAGGTTTTGAACATGATGATCTGTTTTGCTGACAGTGTGAAAGCATTGGTAAATTGGGCAGTAAAAATCGATTGTTTTGGTCTTGGTTGAGCTTTTGTGTAAAAGAAGTTCAGGCATTAAACATTTGTGTTTACTCTATATATTTTGTGTCAAAGCAACAATAAATGTGTTAATTGTATAGCCAACACAGAGGGACGTTGTGCTATCTGTGTTAGGAGTTTAGGAAACTTGTTAAAGATATAGAAAAAACTGTCATAGCGATTGTAAAAAACTGTAATCTCCAAGGAGTCCTGCATCACCATGCCACTATATGTCCCTACAATACAGGACAGATCATTGCATTTCTAGATGCACTACATGCAGTTGTGCAGGACAGACCAGAGCAGCCCAGGTTTGTTGTCATCTGGGATAATGTTAGTTTCCACCGGGCTGCTCTGGTCTGCAAGCAATGGAAGAAGCATGCAGAGACATTGAGGTGGGATCAATCCAAGGGTGGATTCGCCCCCCCCCCCCCCCCCAGCCCCCTACCAAACACACATGCACACACACAAAACAAGTTTTTTTCCCCCAATAGCAATTTATCCATATATATATATTTAAAGTTTTTTCCAATTGCTTGGACACAAAAATGTAAAATAACACAGTTAGTGAAACCTGACACTTAAGGAGCAAAACAGCAGCCCAGATCTGCACAACTATTAGCACATTCTCCGCCTCATACTATTTGCAAAACAGTTTTTTGAAAATCATTAAACACACTTTTCTACTTTAGACAAAGAAATTTAAGATTATGTCACTTCATTGCCTTTTTTAGACACTGTCTTGTAAAATAACACACATGTGAAAGAATGGATCAAACACGGGCGTCAGGTGTAGAAGCACTAAATTACATAATTGTAAACATACCAATCAGGTGTAAGCACTGTAAAAAGGCAACAGGTCAGTGTA